>NW_011336015.1:288387-319697 GCF_000735185.1 Notothenia coriiceps
GTACGCACTAAGCACACAAACGGGAGAGACGAGAAACTGCGACACCGTTGGCAGAAGGAAGAATGGAGAGAAATATGTGGAAATAATACCATAAATAAAATGTGGGGGTTGAGATGCACAGGCTGCAGTGGAGACGCTGCGCACAGCTGATCGACAGCTGGGACACAAACCGCCAAATACAAAAACATAATTCAGATCCAGTCGTCAAGACTCCACTCCGGAGGGATTCCCCGATCATTTCTTACAGTTTCTCATCAAGGGGGGGTCTCCTGTCCCCGGTATAAACACACTGCCTGAGGAAGGCTATGTTTATTTTTTTTGTCATTAACCTTTTTCGGACCACTTATTTATTTGTTTTGGTGACGATTTGACCTCCATGCTGCTACTCTGGTTCAAACTGTATCCACCAAACGGTGTGAGATGTATTTTTTAGCTGTTCTGTCGTCATTTCCTGCGATCTTCTTCATGCAGTCAGTCAAAATGAATGAATGAATGAATGGGCGTTTCTTTGACTATTTATAGGCAAATATGGGTGTTACGTGAAGCCCACAAAAGCTGCGCCGCATTTTGAGTTGATTGTGATTTATAAAGGGAAACCGGCGTAGGATGTGCCGTGCGCAAGTCCTGTGCCGGTACGCTGTCTTTTATGAATCGGAAAGTGTCGGTGCATATGTATTTGCTTTGTCCTTCGCAAGCAACCTTCCTACGTCAATCCTACGCAAGGCTTTATAAATGAGGCCCCTGGTCAGTTGTGTTAAGTCCAACTGTTCCAACACTGTTATGTTTTCTTCCCTTTTTTCACTTCAGTGCTATCATAACATGAATTATTTTGCTTATTATCTTTTACACATAGGACTGCATGAAAAATGAGTTTTGAATGATTTATTAGGTGGCTCCACAAAGTGCCATGCATGTCCTCGTTGATGAAGAATGTCAGTAAAATGTGCTTTGAAATGAGTTTCGCTGCTCATTTCTTTGTGGGGATGGGCTCCCAGAGCAAGCAGATTGGCCTGGTGGCACACAGTAGACTTAAGCTTTTCACCCCATGATGCTGTGGAAGTAATATTGCATAAATGCATTAATAAATAATATAAGCCTTATTGCAAGTAGGTCAAGGAGACACCGAGGCAACATGAGAAAGACAATGTCATTGCACTGGAATGGAAAAGTGCTCTCTGTAGTGAGAGATCACAATTAATTCAGAAAGTAGACTTTATTTCGACTTTTGAGGGAGACACATAGCACTGAGCGTGTGTCTCTGCTGTTTCCAAACCCTCTGTTTAAATAATTCAATTGTCTCTCATTGTTCTCCTCATCTGTTCCTTCCTGGTGATCCCCCAGAGCTATCCACGACTGTGTGTGCAAAAACAGTGTGTGCTTGTGATAATGTTCTAACTTCAATTCTCTCTTGCATGTTGCGCCATACTTAGGGAATCGCGTTGGTCCAGCACCACTAGCAGTTGTTTGCCAAGCTGGTCCTCTTCATTGTGGTGCCAAGATAAAGCCAGTGCTAAGGGAACCAGGGCTGGACTGTGTGAGAAGCTGCTGTTTGATGTGCTATCCATGGCCTCAAGCCATGAAGTGAAGGGGGAAGTTATGCACAACAGCCATGGCCTGAATCTGCTCCACTTGATAAATCTGATTGTTTGAGTTTCACCCTGGTTTTTCTGTTCCTGTTAACAAGTAGAATAGTGCAAACTTAATATTGTAATGCAAAACATTTCTAATGACACATAGGTCTTGTTCTTGGAGGATCCTCTCAATTAATTTCTCACGACATACCAACCAGAAGTCTAAAATGCTACCCTTGGTTCCTAAAAGCTTAGATTCTACCTTGGACCCAGATCAGGTCCAACTTATATAAAGTATAATTGTTACTAGATGCTTTTACCTGGCTACCTGTCTCTAATTCCTAAATGGATCAAAGCCATATTGCTATCTGCCTTGGCTTCATCATCATTGATATGATGTGTTCCTTTTTTAGGCTTTGGCTTCTCATTGGTTGTTGTCATCATGCTGCTATTCCAGCATATGTTTTCTCTATATGTTTGGGTTTATTAGTTGCAACTTCATTTTTGATAATGTGCATCTTAAGTTACAAAAGATTATCCAGAATCCTTCCCAAATGATTGGACCAGTAACATACCTTAAATACCAACGTATCTATTTATAACAGGAAACATTTCTTGAAGGGACTGTCATATTACTGCACGGTTGCACCTGACAGTTGAAGAAGCTCTGTTTGCTGCTGAGGTATAAGATTTAAGTATGTCAGCTTGAACCATCAGGATAGATCCACTACTGTACATCAAGCAGTACATCAAAACTCTTCCCTTCCGTTAAGTGCTTTAGTGAGGCCGAGGCTGGCTGTCTCATTCATTACACGGCCTTTGATGTTCCTGTCATATAGGTCCACTGTTCCTTTGCCAGCAGCTCCCAGGATACGTGTAAAATGATCGATATAATCCATAAGGAACATATATAAATGATATAAAATATGAACTACAAAAGGGGCTAATCGAGGGAAGGCTCAGTAAGCGACCACTTCAGTTCTGAAACCCACCCGTATTTCTACTTGGGTTGAAATTGCCTTAGGATGAAATCAATTTGTCGCTAGTATATTGTAGCATTGCACTTATTGATTTTTCTGGTGCACTCTCTGTGAGCTGTGAGGGGACTCTCTGGATTTAAGGGGACTGCAGGATGGAGTGTAGGAGGTCTAAGTCTGAGCTGGGATAGGACTCCCTTCGATGCACCTTTCAATCAAGCTTAGCTAAGTTATCCTCATGAATATGAAATATAAGACAGTCAAGCTTGGAAAAGTTGAGGGATGGTGTGTGTGCACAGGGGTGTGTGTAGCAGTGAATAAGAAATGTAAGACCCTTGGCTTGTGTGTGAAAAGTTTAGTGGAGTTGTATGTTTGTTTGATACAACTTTGTGAGAAAGACATTTATGTATAGAAAGTGATATTGTGAGGACTTGCCTCCTATCCTAAGACAAAAAGCTGGTATGTGAAAGGTTTTTATTTCAAGATTTTTGTGATCACTGCAAAACATAAGCTTTGACTATTTTTTTTTGTTACCTTTTCTCCCCATAGCGAGATAAAGGTTAAACAGAGCGGTCTCCTGACATTTTCAAAGTTCCTAATCTGTATTTTGATGCATGCTGACCCGCAGTGTCTTGCTTCCTGCTAAGGCAAACATTTTCAGCACTTCCGTCTGGATTCACATGAACCCCGGGCAGCTTCTGTGCTTTCACATGGTAATTACAGGCTGCTTCCCTGGCAAAGTAATAACAGCCTCAATAAGGAGCACAACACAGATGAGCTCTCCGAGTTATCGCATTTTACTGCGACCCACCCCCCCCCCTCCCCTCCCTCCCTCCCTACCTCTTCCCTTCCCTCATCTTATCCAGTATCGTTTAATTTTTTTCAGTTTTGTTTTGTGTTGTTGATTCATTTTCCTAACCACCCAACGCCTGCACTGCGTCTGTCCAAAATGAAGCATCCAATCTGAGGCCCCATCTGCTGAATGATCCTCTCTCGTTGCATGCATGTACACAAGCCTGTGTTTTACGCCAAGGCGTTATCCACTCCTTCATGGCCCATCTGCTCTCTCTTTATCCACCCTGTTTTCTGTCTTCCTTCAATCGCTTTATCCCTCTTTCCTTGGCTCTGTGACTCTCATCATATTTTAGTTGGCTGTCTTGATTTGTCACATTGATGCCTTCAACACAAATGCATGCAATGTAATTTTGTACCATGTTCCACAGCACCTGTTTGAGCACAGTCCTATTGTGTTCTTCAAAGCCCACTGAAATAGTTTGATAGGAAAAACTCAGTGAGTGAAAGCCATAACTTGCTGAACATGTATTGTTCATTGCACAAGGAAGGCAGAGAAAGGACGAGATGGGTTAGAGTAAGTTGAAGCGGACTTTTTGGCTCAGTGTAGTTTCCCCAGACAACGGACTGCTGAGAGGGAAACATCAAATTGCTGCCTTCTTCTGATCCCTGAGACTTCCATTCACCCTCTAACTACTAACAGAAGAAAGAGCAATTCAGCCACAGGAGGCAGGCAAGATTGGTTCAGTGCACGTCGCCAGAATTTAGTTGAGCCTCTTGCCTGGCAGCCCACAGACCTTAGGTCTCCTTCAATTGTGTGTCTAATTGATTACTTCCCATGCAATTACTCTTGTGTCACACTCAATATTTCACCACTCCTGAGAGGGGCAAGAGGGACTTTCTTTTTGAAGGACGACATTCACATTGTCACATTTGTACGCCTCTAATGTGGTTCGTGAGAAGGCACATGTTAAATTGAAGTCCGTAACGGGCCATCAGTGTTGTTTGGTGCTAATTGATTGCCCTGTAGTACCACTGTGTGACAGAGATAGTTAAACTATTAAGGCCCTGACACACCAAACTGACACCAAAGAACACGTCCCGACCCAATTGTTGTGTCGCCTCACGTCTCCTGTGTCTTGGCCAAAAAGTCACACTGGAACACACCGCAAAGACTTCAGCCGACGGCCAAGTAGCACGTACGCACTGCGCACGCGTGAGTGGTAATAACTCTCCTTACCAGCAGGTGGCGGTAGTGTATTCGTCATTCAAAAGAGGCAACCGGAAGACAGACTGCGTGATATATGCAAACAACAAATAGCGTGCATTCCATTTCACTCTCGTCCATCACAGACTGTTTCACAAATTGTTTCACATAACGACTTATGTTCGAAAACTATGTATTAACAAGTAGCATTTGGCAAAGGGAAAGGCAGATTGATAATCATCAAATCTGAATGTTGCTTATACTATTATGGTTGTCTGAATCGATCCTTGGATAGACTCCCATGGCAACCCTGGTCACCTATTTTCATCATCGATGGAATAACATGTTCACCCTTTAGCTCCAATCACCACCTCCTACCATAACCAATACTAATTGATGTTGTATAATTAATGCAATATTTGTCTTACTACATCTTTGCTTCAATATAGGTGAAATCATGCAACAATGAATACTAGCACAAAGAACATCTCACCCCATAGACAGAACAATCTAGAAATCTAGAAAATGTAGACCTGATGCTGATGACTCTGATCTTCCAAATTGTAGACATTTCCAATGCTTGTGAAGGACACAGCTTCGAGCATTTGAAATAAATGGGTTGGTTTTGTTTTAGATGTTAATCAGAAATAAAGAGTTAGAGTACTTCTTTCTATTTTGAGCACCATGTATATGTTTATGCATGCAAGCATACTAGTGTGTGAATTCATCAGTACAGCAGTGCCTAAATGTGTTGTATGTGCCGGTTTCTGATAAATAATGTACATTGCCTTAGCCCGCAATTGCATTATGGACCAACCTAGAAGGACTTTAACTATCCTCACTGATTACAAATATAGTCCACACCAAGCCTCCATCTCTGCCTCACCTTTCATCAGCTTGAGAAATATCCAGTCTTGCCTAAAGTTGACTACATTGGCCTTTATTACCAATTTGCCTTCCGAACTGAGCCTCTGCGGCCCGCTGGAAGGGAGAGTCGACTTTCACCTCATTAAAAGTTAAAGTAGGCGTGGAAGGAATTTTAATGCCAATTAATTATCAAAACACAGTCCTCTTCCCTCTTACTCCAACATTGCCATCGCCCCGGGCTATGGCTTAGATCAGGCTAAGATCTGCCATGATGTCGATGTAAAACTGGCTCAGAGACCAATAGGACGCTGATCACTTAGTAAATATCTCTTCTGAATTCTACACTGTTGTTTCATCATGAGACAAGAGACAGAATGAGTGTTATGTCTGATTAAGTGTGTGTGCTGGGGATTAATATGCCCTATATGTTACGTAACGTGTTCTCAGCAACTTGAACTGTGCAAAGTTTAAACTAGACACTATATGGTTTTAAATGGTTGCTCAAGTTATATATTATCAAATGCCCAAGTTGGGGAAAATATCACTATATGTTTTGTTCTTGTGTTCTCTTTGCAGTAAAACAACAGTATGACTCTTCTCAGTGACTTCACCTGTCATTTCAAAACTGTGTAGTATTAATACTTTGTAACTTTCTATCTTTGACTGAACACTGCTGTGTCACACTATACGTAACATGCAGACAGCCAAAGTTAAACAAAACAAAAGAAGGGCTTCACCCTTTTCTGATTGATGTTCCTGTTTTTTTTGGACATTCTATTTATTATTCCATGTTTTAAAAAGTGTGCCAAAGATCTGCTTGCAGATTTAAAACAAACGCTGGGATTGTCATGTTCAGTTACTACCACTGACTGGCTGTCAGTGCATGGCTGTGCAGCCTTGACATGCGGCTCCGACTTTTTTTCTGAAGGCCAGTCTGTGTTTCAGACAGGTCTTTGATGTCAGAGGCGCTCAGTGCTCATCTCAGAGGAGGACCAAAATGAGATGGGAAGTAAAATAAAATAGGAGCTGACTGACAGCTCAGTGGGTCTCAAAAGCCACTGAGGAAAATGTCACATTCTATCAACTTAGTTATGAGGCCTAAATGGACACCTGTGGACTCAAGGTGATAAAAGATGTTCACTATTAAGTCATGATGTGTTTAACATTCATATAAAAAAGTTCTGAAATCAGGGTTAGGCGGTTGGTGTGTTTTTAAACTTAGTTCTTGTAGTGTTATGTTGTAATCATTTGTGACATCCATTTTCCACATGACACTTTGTATAATGTGTTTACAAAGATGATAGGATTTGAGTCTGCGATAGGAGTTTATATGTGGATCATATGTTATATACTGACAAGATATACAGACCATATTTAAACAGTGGGATAACATAGCTGATATTTCTAGCTATTTAATTCCCAATTTAAATGGTTGCCATTTAGACTTGCTTTTCACAAGTCTAAGAGAAACCTGGCTCCCAGAAACAATTTAGTAACCTTTTTTCAACGCCGTCACACACATGAACACACAGATTACCCCTTACGATACAACTCCTCTTTTTTGTCCCCTGGCATCTTAATAATTAATATGCATATTTCTTGCCTCTTATGCCGAAGCCTTGGGTAAGTGAAACAGCTATTGATGGGGGCAGCGATGGGTAATGGGACATGAACAGGACTTTCCTGTTCATCTCAGGTCCGGACAGAGATACGGTGGGTGTTAGTACATGCAACACCAGACATGACTTTAACAAATAAAACATTTTTTAAAACGTGTCCAGACCTTTCTCTATGGTATATTTAATTTTTGTAATGCGGGTGCGTGTGGCGCAGTTGTTTAGTGCGTTCGTGATCGGATCAGGGAGATCAGGGGATCGCAGGGTCAAACCCCACTGCAGTCAGCATGTCGTTGTGTCCCTGGGCAAGACACTTCACCCCAAATTGCTCCTGTGGGGATTGCCCACAGTATTGAGTATAAGTATGTAAGTCGCTTTGGATAAAAGCGTCTAACAAGTAACATGTAATGTAATGCTAAAAATATCTTGCTTCCATGAATGGCATTTTTCTGAAGCGCCATTATATCTACCAGGTGCCTCTTTGATAATGTCATATTCAGTTTTTTATTATTGTGTGTTATTGCAACAACCAGGCTGGGAGGCACATTTTATTGCCCATCCACAGAGGTCAGCTTGGTCACGGGTGTGGTCTCAAAGCATCTGCTCAGTTTTTCCTGAGACAATGTAATGTCGGCTGACATCACAAAATCGGTGGGCAGTCTTACCTTCAGGACAGAGAAACAAATACAAATAGCAGGATTCTTAAGTAATCTTTTTAATTACTAAAACACTTTTGCCAACATCACACTCTGTTTACCAGAACTGAGAGAGATAAAGAGAGCATACATTTGAAAGAAGGTAACATACATCGACTCCACTTTGAGCGATAGAATTACTAACAAAGAATTGCTAACAAAGCACTTATATACTAATAAAGGACTGTCTTATCTAAAACCAGTTGAGTAGCACTTGAAATGTTTGGCTCTATGAAACCTGATGTACTTATATGATTCTGTTTTCTTCAAGGTTGTATCTTCCTGGTCGAATGTACTTATTGTAAGTCGCTTTGGGTAAAAGCGTCAGCTAAATGCAATGTAATGTAAAGTAATGTAATGGCAGTGATTGAAAAGAACCTCCATGATATTGAAACCTGCTTACACCATTTTTTTAATCATCCATGATGTTAAATATTAGTAGGAACTTTGTATTTAAGTGCTCTGTATCTTTAGTGATAGTAGACCATTGGCAAAGATTTCATAGCTTGGTTCATTGGTAGTCTCATTGTTTTAACTGGAGCGTGATTATACACCCAGTGCAGTAATAACGTAACAGGCCTAAACTAAACAACACACAATGCAACCCTGTGATATTATCTTATGATTTATTGATACAAATAGTAAATGATGACATCCCAAATGCTTTCCTTCTTGGTTGTAAATTCCTTGTTCACAGCATAACATATAGTCTGTCTTTTAACTTAAAGAGCGATTGCCCTACATTCAATATCACCTATAACATGCCTTTAGCTACTAGGCAACTGAGGCACTATACAACAATTGCTTAGAGTGTCATTAACATGAGTGATTTGTAAAAACGTTACAATGACAAAGCGGCTATTTACCTTTTAGCAGGCAAGACTGTTGATGCTAATAAAATAATGCTGGTTGCCATTGTAAGACATTTAACCTGTTTCAAAATATTTTCTTTTAAGATACATAGGGAGGCTGTGACGCAGTGGAGTAGTGCGTTGGTGTTCGGATCAGGGGAGCACAGGTTCAAACCCCACTGCAGTCAGCATGTCGTTGTGTCCCTGTGCAAGACACTTTACCCCAAATTGCTCCTGTGGGGATTGCCCACAGTATTGAGTATGTAAGCTGCTTTGGATAAAAGCGTCTAACAAGTAACATGTAATATAATGTGATACATGGCACGTCAAAGGCCAAGCAATATACATACATATTACCCTATCATTACATATAAATAAAGCTCCTATTGGATTGCTTTCTGCTGCCTTTCTTATGTATTTACCACATAGTATGATCCAGAACCAGCATATGTGCATTGAAAAGAAGACAAATTGTGTCAATCATAACAGTGGGCACCTCAGCTGCCATCAGTCCTTTCTTAAATTGTTCCGTAGTCCAAAACAATCCATCAAACTCTACAGTTGTGTGTGACATGTTGGAGTGGCACAGCTTAACAACTTTGCCATCGTGTTTGATTAGTGGCTCATAACAAGTACCACTAGAGGGTCAGCATTGATGTCACACAAGGGGGTTGTGTGACATCAATGCTGACCCTCTAAACCCTGACACACTTATCAGACTAAAATGACATCATCACTGTGTTACAAAAATAACACATTTAGATGATTATATTATTAACTTTGGCAGAGCTGCCTGCATCGTTGTACTTTACATTTACATTACAGTCTTCCGGGTGGACCTTCCAACCCTGGCTGATTCCCACCACACAAAAGTCCTGTGTGAACCAAGTTAGAGCCATGGCCTGTAGTGTGTTACTGGATGTCTTTCAGTGGGCCTGGAAAAATAAGGCCACATGACGTGTTGTTGCCTTAGCAAATAATGCACTGATTGAAGCCAACTTCCTCGGTGGTAAACCAACATACTTGGTATGCTTGTGGTAAGATACTGTAGGCTCTTTCTGCCCTTGGTTTTCCTTCTTTACTTCTCTTTCTCACTGCCTCTCTCAGACCCTGTTTTGTTTTGCCCATTCCAGAGAGCGTGGCTCATTTCAATTCAGCTGGCAGGCTGATCACACATCAGCCTTGATAAGCTAAGTGGCCCTCAGCAGCAGCAATTGAAGGTCCTTTTAGTCTTTTTTTTAAATCACTCACTTGTTTGTCCCCTTGTTAATCTTTTTGTCTTACCTCTTTGTCTCTCTCCTCAGCTGTTTTCATGGTTTTGTTTTTCTTTCTTGCTTGCAGATTTGTTTTATCACAAGGTATTGTAATAAGATTTTCTCCTCCTCCTCCGCCCTACCCATAAAGCTCAGATTACCAAGGCTTTATCACAGTTTAAGTTGAAAAAGAGCAAAGATACCCAGCCCCCCTCCTTCCATAAACATTCTGTCATGATTTTATGTTTTCCTCTTCTCATCTTTAAGTAGATGCTTTGCCTTGCTCGGGTATAATTCCATAATCCCCAAATCTCAGCCATTTTTCATAAAGACTCATAGGAAACAATTGCGTGAGGGTGGGCCAAATTTAATCAGCAGCCTGTGAATGCAATTATCTTGGCGGGTAAGAGGCGTATGTTTGGGGGATGGGGGCCATGGCCGACGCCCCCATGCCATCTACTATACATCAGCAAATACCTCAACAGCATTTCTCCTCCCGAGTAACACAAAGGATAAAAAGGACACATGTTATTTCGTAGACTAGAACAATGTATCAATTGTAAAGATTGAATATGAGCATAGAATGGTTTTCTTTCTGAAGTCATAAAACAATCACAACCAGTCATATTTAAGATAATAATACTTGTATGTATGTTTCTTTTATCTAACATCATTTCTATACAAATATCATATGATCTTCCTTATGTTGCTATTGTTTTATCCACAGATCTTGCATCTTGAAAACGATTTATGTTTTCTCCATTACGGTATTTTTCTTTTTTCCTCCCTGTGTCACTTATTTTAGCCTACCTTTTATATGAGATTTTCCGACTTGTTTTTCCCAAACACTGAAAAGCCAGATTTAGGTTTAAAGGAAATAACAGCCATTGGTGAGACTAATGGTTTCAAATTCAGTTATTTTTGCGTTTGGATAAAAGAGGTTGTAAATTATCCACAGAAATGGCAAAGTGTTAGCCTCCTGCTGCACACGTGATGCTGTGCACTGCCACAGCCACTCAGCCATGAATGTCATTCACCATGTTAAAAATTAAATGTGCATTTAATGTGGGAGACCTGAGTGTCTTCACATACATATGCAGACACACAGGAAGACACATACTGTACATACTGAACATATGTACTACATATGTGTATTAAATCATTAATTCAATGGACGTGTTTTTCTCTCCATTCAATCTTCAATATCTGTAATTTTCTTCCATTGTAATGCTTCTCTTTCCATAAACCTTTGAGAGTTCATTTTTGTTCCAATTTTATGCACACACACACACACACACACACACACACACACACACACACACACACACACACACACACACACACACACACACACACACACACACACACACACACACACACACACAGCCAACCAGCCCACGCTGCTGCTCTTGACCGCAGAGACATTCAAATCCCAGCGCTACCATCTCTCTTGTGAACCTCTCGCAAAGTATGTAGTCAAATGAATGCAGTTGTTCTTTTCTGGTCAATAGTTAAACACATAAAAGTGCAATTACATCGGTACCACCATTTCGCTTGGGGACTTCGTAGAAATGTTAAAGTTGCATGCCATTTGTGTGGGAGGGGCTCCATCCATTGACCTTAAAGGTCCCATGTCATGGGCATTTCTACTGATCATAATTAAATTGTTGAGGTCTACTAGAATATATTTACATTGTTCAATGTTCCAAACTCACATTGGTTTCTCATACAGCATCTCTGTATAGTATGTGTATTCACTTTCTGTCCTAAACGGCTTGTTGGATAAGGTGTGTGCCGGCGAAACTCCGCGGAGTAGCGCGGCTGAGAAAAGATAAGGCTGAGTGATTTTGTGTGTGTGAGGAGCTCCACGGGTTGGTCCATTTGGACCTGGGCATGGTCACGTCACTGTACTCAGGAAGGAAACAATGGAAAAAGAAAAATCTCCAACGAGGCGTTCTGGGGCAGCATAGACAGGTATTTTCTGTGTTAGAGTTTTAATCGCTACAGGGTGTACTTTGAGGGTTTGTGACTTTGCAGACCGTTTACAAAAAGCTACATAACACACAATAACCAGAAAAGCATGACATGGGAATATAAATATTAAGTTTGTGAAGCACGCTGCGACACTAAAGATCTTGTATTAAGGAATTCATTATGTGTGTAGACGTAGACCTGATTTAAAAATGTGCATTAGTTTCACTGTGTTGAAAAGAGAGCCCTTAAATCAAGTTCAAAGTCAAAGATTACACACCACCGGAAGCTAATGGTTATTCCTAGATCATTCATTTGTATTGGCATGATCTCTCTCTGACAGTAAGAACATACATGAAATATTCAAGTTAATATGGTTGCGCTACATTGTATGGCAACCAGGCACTAATATGTAAAATCAACCATCAATCGGTCACTTTTCAAATTACAGCCACTTAAATGTGTGTGGTATTATCAGCAAAATACACATATGGACAGAGAAGACCACCATGGGGTTTATATATAGATTGTATGGGCACTCGACACATTTTAGACCTTAAATTCAGGTCATCGTTCATCAGAGTACTACTCGGCCTTTCAAAACTGTTGTGAAACAGCTGCTGTAGCTCTGGATGTAAAGCTTGACCCATACGTGCATCTACAAGTCATCCAGCCCTAAAATGCCTCATTTTTTAAAATGTTCTGTCTCTTGTGGGTCCCTCACCTATAGGCCACGAAAGCTATAACATTTATTGAGTAGTTGTCCTACGACTCAACCTTGTGGAACCCCACAAAATGATTTGTTTTGACATATCATTATCTATTGAGACAACGAACTTTGTCATTAAGATGATAGACAAATATATATGCATTTGAGTGATCGAGTAGCTCCATCCACACGCATGGAACGGAAGATCTAAAAAGAATTTAACAGTGCTCATGTCACACACACAAACACAGAGTTCCCTCTTTGTATGCACAGAGTTTCTGATGGTCTGTCTCTTCCTCTCGTACACGTCCATGTACACATGAGTATACAAGGCAAATCCCTGTACTTGTGTGAACTCATTTATCTTGTTCTTGTCTTTTTCCTAAATGCAAATACATACACACATGTACTTTGCATCTGGATGACGCAAGCATTTCCTTGGCAACAGTGGGGACTGGAGGGCAAGGAAGGAAGTGTGAATCTGCAGCAGATGATGGGTGTGAGGGGAGATCACCTATTTGTAGAGCAAAGGCAGAGATTTGCCGTCCTGACATCTCCTGTCGGAAACAGAGCAACTCAGAGCACAGTGATTGACACAGCACTGCGTGGCAACATGAGCAGCGCCTGGAAACCTGGAAAAAAACTTCTCTTAAAACTCATGGCTGGTTGTTTATGATGTTGTTAGAAGTGGGTGTAGGAGTGCTGAAGAGGCTGCAGCCTCTGGAGTGGGACTGCTTCATCAGCCAGATCCATTCGCTAATTCATGCATCATATATTCATCCTTTGCAACCATATTTTAGACATGCTTTAAAAAAATTCTTCTTTCTCATTATATGTTTCTGTAGCCATCATCTATCACGACGCATGAATAGATACACTGATGGATGAGGCTGATAAAAGAGATGTCATCCATTCTCCCACAATTTACCATCCATCACTCTATGTAATTTATTCTTTATCTATCCAAACAGTATGTACAATCTTTATTTTTCACTCACTCATTCTTTCATCTAGACATAGTTGATATCGAAGTGTTCAAGTTCTCCTTGAATGTTGTTTTCTCTTTTCTCTGCACTCAGTTTTCTGTGAGTATGCATAACACTCTCATTTTCTGTTTTCGCTATGGAACTACTTATTGATTCTCTTATTTTCTTTTTATATCCGTAGTTGGTAAGGGCGCAGCAACATGGCTATTGTGCGCTTCCCAGACTATATATTTAATTCAATTCCACTGACCACTGACATAGTCTATTTTTATAATAGCATTCAAAGAAAGCCGGTAAAATACAGCTGACATTCCTACCTACATTGCCACTGGTGTTGTAGGGTTTATAATTAGTGTCCTTCGAGTTACAAGGCCACTGATAAAGTCCAATGGTTACCAAATTGATGCTCAAAGCACGTATAGTATTGAGGGCCTCATTACTGCCAACCCTGAGCCAAGCATGTGTATATTTAAATATGTTTTTAGCGTGTTTCTTTCTGAGAAGTGTCTCTATGCGTGCACTCATCCCCTCATTGTGGCAGTTATGCTGGTCTGTCTGTTCAGTGAATCCTAGCAACAACTTCTGCCTTCCACTGCTGCTGGGGTAGGATATGCGCCCCAGCATTTAGCCTCTTTGACCCAGAATGCATCTTCATCTTCCCGCAGAGTTTCTCCCCTCTGTTCCACTGAGTTGATAGCAGCGCTGAGCCCGAGACCAAGTAGAAGCTCTTGGAGTCAATAAGACAGTACAGTGAAGTCCCAGGGTAAAATCTCCAGGCCCGCTGATCGAGGAGAGGAGAAACTCCTGTCTTTCTGATTGAATACCTGTCTATCTACTGTAATTGCCTGACTGTTTGAGTTTCTTCCTGAATCTGTTACAGTCTTTCTATCATTTTAACTACTGTTTTGCTGACTGTGTTACTGTTTCCTTTTCAAGCTGGCTTGTTTTTCTTCACGTTATGTGTATAGTTTATTTTGCCTCCTGAGAGGAATAGAATATCTGTATTAATGTATTTGTTGTTGTGTTCTGATTGCAAAAGTTTGATAATGTAGTCCTCCAACCCTAAAGTTATTTTTGTCCGACATTTTTCTTCATTAAGCAATCCACACACCACTTAAAAATTCACTCTCATAAAGTCATTAATATGGCTTTTTTTCTGATCATTGGTTTGCTATTTGCCTCCCAGTCTTAATTAAAGTCTTCCCTACACTGCAATAAAGGGAAAAAAAGACCACAACCGGCACTTACCATCAAAATAATTGCCTGCATACATTTGTTCTGCCTCCTTGAATTGTATATTGTTTTAATCCAACGGTCATACATCCTGATATTGAAGATTGCCTTTCATACACTCATTCAGAGACGGCAGGAGTTGCTCTCAGGACGAAGTGAGAGGGGAGGGGGTAGTATGGAGAGATCAGCTTTAGCTATGTGAACAAACTAATTAAGATATTTTCTCTACCCACTAAACAATCAGCAACAAAGATTTAACCATTGATCTCCCCCTGGCCACCAACTGAACATCCAGCAAATGTGCATGCCAAGCATTTACTTGTAATGAAAACCAACGCTTGTACAAGTTCTGCATGTGAGGGTTATGTACTATATTTGTGTTAATTATTCAAATATTGGTGACAGAGGCCATGGGAAATGCTGTAACTGTCCTGGGCAAAGCACCAGCAAGGAGCCAATTAAACAGTTTTCCAGCATTTTGAACTTGGTCATGTCACACTGCACTTTAGTGTGTGTACTGTAAGTGTGTGTATGTCTGTGCAGATCCAAATGTATAATTTGTGCGAGGAAGCATTACAAGGTGGTGGAACCCCTTTGGATGGTGTTGAGGGTCACTTGTTGTGACAGTGTTGAAGAGAGTGTTTTTTTTCCCAGTCTGTTTATACAATGTGTTTGAGAGTGTGAATGCTGCTCCCGTCCAGCTGGAATTAGTCAAAACACCTTGTCTCACTTGTTTACCACACATTTAATAATCCTGGCAATTGTTTTGGTAGAGTTGGTACCTAAATTCAAATTTTTTGTATGCGTACCCAGATTAGATTCATGAAAACCGGTGGTTGTATCCACCAATGAGAATAAAGTCGTAACTCAGGTGAAAAGGAAATGTGAAATTGTAGCCTTTTTTAATAATTGTCCAGTCGATATCTATCAGGTTTGGATCCTTTTAAACTGCCTCTACATGTATCCATGTTACATTTTTCATCATGGTTTCAAAGCTATCAAGCAATAGGCAAGCAATGTGTTTTATTTAAAATGCTGGTCCTGGTGATGCTTTAGCTATGACATGTTCTTTATTCATACATGATTACAACAAATGCATGTACATTTGAATATGTCTCGGATATGCACCTTAACATGCAGTGCTCCGATTACAGACCCATGAGCCATACAAAGGTGAATACCCAGGAGGAAGTATTTGTATCTTGCTTAACCAGGGTTGATATGTCCTGTTGGCATTTTGTCATAACAACTGCTGTGCCTTGTGTGTTGGTTTGTCTATTGCCCAACTTAGCCAGCAGCATCTTATTGTGCAAACAATTAGAATTTGAGACACGACCTCCTCCTAGCCGAGCTATATCCCTCCTGTGGTGAGAGGCAGGATTAATTTCTTTCCCCAACTCCCACCACACATGCAGAAAGATAGAGAAGGAGAGCTGAGGTTGGGTGCTTGTGTAGGTAACACCACAACCTATTATCCAGAAATAATCATTAGATCAGGTCTTTGTGGGACGATATTGTATTTGGCTGTTGCAATGTGGTGCTTGCAGGGCGTCCCGTGTATGATTATGTGTCTTGTCAGTTTCAGCCCGTGTCAGTAATCTGTTTGTAGGGCTTTCTTTCCTGCCTTCCGTCTCTCTGTGGCTTTTTCTCGTCCTTATTCGTCTTTCTTTCTATTTTTTCCCACTCTTTCTCACATAAAAGTCAGGATTAGGCATTTTCTAAAGTCCTGCATAACAATAATCGGAACCACCCTCCGTATCCAATAATTCAACAGACTGTGTGTGTGTGTGACAAAATGAATAAAACCACTGCAATCATTGGTTGGACAAGGTGATGCATATTATGATGAAAGGACACATGATTCTTTCTCCACCACCTTCATGAAATATAAAATTACAAACTTGTAAGGGCTGCTGTCCCTTCCAGATGGATTTTGTTGTTGTAGGCTTGATTTTGTTGTTGTAGTGAGGCATAATTGATCTGCTCCCACTGTGGGAATGGAAGGATGCGAAAACAAAAAATGGAAATATGACACAGCTTTGTCCTGCCTGCCTGACCCCTGCAACAACCTGCATTTGTTGTATATGTCTCAAGATAAGCTGTTCCAACCAAAACCCAAATCATGCTCTTGCCTCAAGTCAAACTGTATTTTCACACTAGGAGAAATGTGAGTTGCACCAAGAACCAAAAAAAAAATGAACATAATGTACAATCTTAACGGTTAAGATGCAGTAGCTGAATGCTGAAAACACGTAGGGGCCAAGTTCACATGTGCAAAATCAGCAAACTATTGCTGAGCACACAAAGGACACGGTGTATATGGTTTTGGGAAGTCTGCATCTTCAGCCTGAAGTACTGTAGAAGCTCCAATGATCTCTACAGGGGAGGGGGGTGATCAGGACATGGCAATATGGCCTGAACCAATCTTAGGTCTTGCCTATATTAGAGGTCAGAGAGATGCAGCTGACTAACCCCAATAACTGTGCTGCTCACTTTGAAAAGCCGAGCAAGCCTGTTCTTATTTGCCAGATTCAGGTTCCCAAGCCATACCACAATACATGATGGACAGCAAAGGAAAGGGTGTCTTTCCAATATTGGTAAAGTGTAGTGTCTGGACATGTCAGTTCTTAATTACAAAAGGATGCTGGGGAGGAACGCTTGTAATTAAAAATCACATCAGGAGCCTGGTAGCAGGATTGCTGAATTAGATGCATTGCCCATCAGAAAAAGTCCCAGGAAGCCCTTTGTGTATCGTCATTGAATGTGTGCTCTCTTTTCTCCACAGAGATCCTGAGTGGAGGCGTGTATGTTGACAAGAACAAGTTCCTGTGTCATGCGGACACAATCCATTGGCAGGACATTGTAAAAAACCCTCGGATGCATGCTGTGGTGGTGCCCACCAACAGTAGTGTCTCATGTAAGTAACCCAGACAATACAAGTGTAAAAGACATGTTTTAATTTCAACCTTTCATTTAATGAATGTTTAACTGAGAGCATTCACACTTTTACTCAGTCACACCCGGAAGCTAGTTGTGGCAGAGTACCCTGCTAATGAGGCTGGCTCATGACTGCATATGTGATGACTCATTTGTATTAAACAATCTTTATTTAAAGCATAGTCAGCTCTGTCTGCAGGGAACTCAAACTTAGAGGATTTTGAGCAGACCAAAAGTTAGGTTTTAAGAAATATGGTTAGGCTTTCAGGCATTTCAAAAAGAAGATGGGGCTGGAAAATGTGTACAAAGAAGACCCCATATTTTAAACTGCTCCATTGACTGATGTGGGCAGCAAAACATTCTCATCACAAAAGCACTCCTTGACCCCATTCTGTCACTTTACTTACCATAACCATCGCATAATGATGCTCACTCATGTCATAATAAGGCCCCACTGTGGCCAGCTGGAAGACACTTTATTAAATGTTAAGAATTATAAAGGGATTTATTTGGATGCAATAAGCATATTTAATCTGTAAGGGGGGGGGGTGCGGGGTGTGAGTGAAGTAAAGATTCATTAAATCACCTCATCTCACCATTTTCTATTCATTCACTGACTTAAGATCTTAACAAACATAGCTTCTGTTATTAATTTAGTGCTCAAGCTGTTTGACATTTAAATCCGTTGTTGTTGTTTTTCTTCTCTTTTTTTAAAAGCTGTCTCGTCTTATACCTCTACAACAGAGAATTACACATTCAAAGGCCTAATCATTATAGAAGAAAAAAAAGGCAGCCTCTGCCCATGGCCTTGGATTCCCTCTCACTTGCTGAGGGCTTCACATGCAGATTACCAGCTCCAAGCATTGATATTCTGCTCAATCAACCTCCTCCCTGCAGCCTGTTAGCCCTGGATCGACCCCTTACTCCTGTGCAAGTCTTCTACTCTGCTTCAAGATCAAGGGTCTCCAAACCTGAAATCCGCCATTGAGATCCTAATCTACATTTCATTCTATGGGAAGACACAATAACTACTTATTTGTGCTGCGGTTGTTGTTTATTTTGGTTGTCTTTTTCAAAAACAGCTGTAATTTTAAAATCTATGCCCCGTTGATTCATTTGAAGACAAGCCATCTGTCTATTACCCCATACTGGCCTTTGCATGGCAGCATTTTCCGACATTTTAACCTTCGGCGGCTGTTTTAAGAAAGCTGTAAAAGATTATGGTGCAGTAAGAGGGGTGGGACAGGTTTATTCTAGGTCACTGATAATTTATAAGTTGAGATAGTGAAGACCTTGGACAGTAAATGAAAACTCTTTGTCTTGACTTTTTGCCGGGTGCCAGGAGTAGAGGAGAACAGAGTTATAACAGAGTACAGAAGAGGTTCGGCACACTTGACAATGTCAGACAACCGCTTATCACTGGCTGACATTTGTATTATTATCCTGTTTGTGTGCTGCTTTTCATACAAGGCTGTCGACCTCTCTTTCTCAACCATTGTCAACGTGCTAGTTTGAGAGGAAGTGACTGGAGGAGCAGAGAAAAGAAGAGGGGCTGACTGTAAAAAGGCAAAGAGAGATAGGGATAGACATTAAGTAAAAGAGAGCCACAGAAGAGAGATGAATCAGCGAGTGGTGGATAGTGGATGAAAGAGATGAAATGTGTGGTGTAGAGGGGCACAGACGAGGAGGAAGAAGAGGGCAGAAGATGGAGAGGCTCGTGTTGGGGAATAGAGTCAGTATCGGTGCTAATAGCTCTCATCTGGAGAGGCTGATGGACAGAGGACAGCACTTCTGCACTTATCCAGGCTCACTTCCCTCGCAGTCAATTACCAGACAGTCAATTAAGTCCTCCAAAAAAAACAGAAAGGCACTGGCTGAAGCTCTGAGGGTATGATGCTGCTTTCTGCTGCTGATTCCTGCTGCTTTCCTGTTTTTATCTCAACCTGATGTGTGCTTGTTTCATGCTGGGGAGATTTAAAGTGGACCAGCATAAAGGAACGTCTTTGTCAAGGTTATTCAAGGTTGTAAGACTGGAACTGCATGTACAAAATGGTACTGGTCGACGGCGAATTACATCATCTTCATTGTAAAATGCAAAAACGGAAAAAATCTGGATGTCTGTCATCCGATCACACTTGGCGGGTATATTGCTGAGGACCAAAGAAAGTGCAGTGTAGAGTGTGAGCTATTGAGATCCAATGGTGATATTAATTAGAGTATGTACAAACGTCATTGTTTACTAAGAGGGGACACCGGTTAGCAGCTAAAGGAAGTAGAAAGTAAGTGTTATTTGGGCAAATGGTATGCTCGGTTCAGCTTGTTCTTTGACAGGTAAATTATAGCATTGCTTGGGAATGCAACTATGTGTATTGCTCAGGACCCAGGGAAGCGCAATAAAGTTGTTCAATGAGGGTTCTCAACCTCAACAAGCAAAACAGAACGCCCAGCAATCAGGCATGTTCTAAATAGGTACATTTTGAACAAGCACTGCACTTGTAATAGGAATCCTTGAAAATAATTCAGTTAAAGAACAAGCTGAAAACATTATATTTGAATATAATCAATGAATAGCTATTATCAACATCATCATCGTTACATAGTTAACTACACAGCCGTCCTGTGAAGTATTAAAACACCTACATCTCTTGCAGATTGCGTTACTTATGTCAGATTATAATTATAATAATTATCAAGCACACAAAATATCCTTGAAATGCACTTATTTGGAAGTCTTGCCTGAAAAGAAAAACACTTCAAGTTAATATAATCATGTTGCTTTTAAAATACACATATTTTAAAGTTGACTCAAAGAAACATCTACAGCTTCACTCACTTTTTGGATCAATTTTGGGCTTCAACGTAGTGCTTGAGGGCACACAGACTCCAGACTAACAGCCTCCAGCCTATTTTTAGATTCAGCTAATATGGATTTCTGAAGGTTGATACTGATCATATTTTGCGATTAAGTAACCATTTGAAATGCCAATCATCTCTTTCCCTCAACTTGTGTGCAGGTCAAAAGTGCAATCGTTCCTGTAATGGTCGTTGCTGGGGACCCAAGGAGGATCAGTGTCAGAGCTGTAAGTATATATTTGTTTTTAATATATGAATATAAATATAAACAGTATGTGAGAAACTTGTTGGCTTCCATAAAAGCATATTAACTAAACTGTGTCTAACTAATGTACCTGTGATGTGTGAAAGATTGAAGTCAGGAAGTGTAAGTAAGAAGTTGAAGAATGGCCTTCAGAACGCATATCAACATAGCAACTATGTTGATATGCTTTCTCCTTTTTTTTAAATGTTTTTTAGACAAATTGACTTAGAAAATCATGGATGCCCAAACTAAAATATGTGTTTCTTTGTAAATGTATGTTCCTTTCATATTGAACCACATCAAATCAACTGGTACTAAATAGAATTGAATTAGACTGATATGATGATCTCTCAAACCCAAAAGGACAAGATCAACAAAAATTATGTAGAAACACATAATTCATGAGAAGATCATCTGTATATTTGGCAAAAGTCTAACTATAATTGCACAATTCATGAGGAAAGGATTTTAATAATAATAATAATAGATTTAATTTGTTAGCGCTTTTACAGGTGCTCAAAGCTGTTTACAGATAATAGTGAAGAGAAAAGAAAAGAGAAGAAAGGAACAACAAATAAATATATAGTTAAAGTTAAAGTCAAATAATACAAAAACAATCACACATTAAAAGCCAGATTGAAGAGGTGAGTTTTTGTGAGTTTTTTGAAGGTGGTGAGGTCGGTGCAGTCTCTGATGGGTTGTGGGAGTGAGTTCCAGAGGGAGGGGGCAGCGACGGAGAAGGCTCTGTCCCCCCAGGTCCGGTGATTGGTGCGGGTGGGGATGGATAGGAGGTTGGCTTCTGATGAGCGGAGGCAGCGGGAAGGGGTGTGGTGGTGCAGCAGGTCTGTGAGGTAGGGGGGGGCCTGGTTGTTGAGGGCTTTGTGAGTANAGATAATAGTGAAGAGAAAAGAAAAGAGAAGAAAGGAACAACAAATAAATATATAGTTAAAGTTAAAGTCAAATAATACAAAAACAATCACACATTAAAAGCCAGATTGAAGAGGTGAGTTTTTGTGAGTTTTTTTAAAGGTNACATTTTTAGTTTTTGTGGGGGCCAGTTCATTGAGACAGAAGGAGAGGGTGCTGTTACAATAGTCCACAAGTTCAGATGGGTTTTCAGAAAGTGGGGGGGGGGGAGACAGACATCTTGCAGGTAATGGAGGCAGTGATTGCTGAAGGTGAGATGGATTTGAGGTTTCTGTAGGTTATTGTGCGTTTTTGCTTTTGGGCGGGGATGGGGATGTTAATGACATTATAATCCAGCAGAAAGTCTCTTACAGTCAATGGTACACGAACATGGAATGGTTCTGCATTGTTTGTCCATTAAATGAATTATTGTGCTATTGCAGACGCAGCACTAAGTCACGCTTATATTGATTGATCGGCATCAGCTGCAATATGCTTCAACATGATCTGGCCATTCATGCAAAGCAATCTGTTACCATCATTTTAGGGGATTTAAACATTGCCTGTACTTATTTTGTCCTTGTTTTTCCTAAGCATGCAATTATAAGCATTTTTTCTATTTAATTTTAACCCTTGATTGCAGACTGACATTTATAGAACAATTATAATTCAAAAACGGAAAGGAGACTTGACACATTGTTGTCATTTTCCATTATCATGAAAAATAATTAATACTAATAATGACATTTTCAGTAATACAAGCCTTGTTTAAGCATATTTAAGTGTGGTAAAGGTATATGGTCCCAGTTTATGATCCGTTACTAATCAAATTCATGGTGAGAAAAGTGCACTTTACAAGAGATGTAGCAGATTTCACACCTGTAAAAAGCCCAGCTCTGGAAAAGAATTTGCAATCTGTGGAAAAACCACATCTTGAAACACACACAGTAAAGTGCACACACACACACATGTGCATCTCAACTCCAGACACTTTCAACAGACCCCCAACACATCTTCAACAGACCCTCCTGCTGGGACCTCCCACCTTTCATACCAACTAATGGAATGATGCACTACTGACATCAGTGGGGAGGGAGGCTGCATGTTATTCCCTCTCCTTCAGTCATCTTTCTGAGGCTCTCAAGTCTCTGTCAGTCTCTCTCACTTAAGTTGCTGTCTTTCTCTGCCTGTTTTTGGTTTTATATCTCTGTTTCTCTCCCTCTCACCTGTTTTCAGGACACTGTGTAACACATACATGCATACAGACACACACACACACACACACACACACACACAGCCAAAGCCAAACCAATAAGGAAACACAGCTGTGGGCTACAGACCACCAGTTGGGGTAAACCAAAAGTATACCGACTTGAAATTATAAAAAAATAATAGTTTAGCTTTTGCGCCTCCAGCTCTCAACAGTTCCTTAACTTCACCAAATAAAAGGTTGCTTAATAGTGGTCTTAAACATTTTTACAATTATAACAATTTTGATTTTCTGACATCACACCACTATGTTAGGATATGTTAGGTTTAGGCAAAAAGTCTTACGGAGTCTCCATGGTTGAAGAAGAATGACTTGATGAAGGATAAAGATTTTGGTCAAGGTTCAAATGAACAAAATCTTAATGTAAATAGTAAGTGGGTTGCCTTGTGTGAAAAGGCAAACACTACCAAGACATTTCCCCAAAAAGTTCAGTTTAATTTAGTTGTCAGGGACCATGTACAAGAAGAACATACATCTCAAAGAGATAAGATTATTTGTACCAGATAATAGTAGTATGCTAATTTCCATCTGCTGCCACCAGGCAGGTCCACACAAAATACAGCACAATTAAATTACAATATTAACACATACAGTATGATATCACAACATATTTCATACATGCATGCTACAACTAATTCACATGACATCAAATGTACATTTCTATCTTCAAAATGTTAAGACTAGATATACAAACTAATTTAAATAAAATATGTAAAACGATATGAATCGCAGAAAGCTAAACTAATGTGTGCATGATTGGTTATTTACCAATCAGCTTTAGCTTTTAGTTTATTCAGAATATTGTTCCATTCTTGTATTGCTCTGTATGAGAAAGAGGCATGCTAGAGTTGACATTGCCACAAGACGTTGCAAATGCAATAATTTCCACAAATGACTGATGCTGGTGTTGTCTTTTATTGTTCTATACTCAAACCCAGGAATTTAAAGCAAAAACATAAAACAATTTGGCCCAACTCTCTACAAATCTTAATTGAATTTATTAGGTAATCAAAATATTACCCTGTAAACTAAAAAGCATACAAACGTGACCATGCTGTCATTGGCTTAGGGAATGTTGTGTAAACTGTTGACAATAACCTTTCTTAAAAGTAAGAAATCTAAGCTTTAATGACATTTGTAAACAACATGAATAGATGGTAAATGTTCTTGATTATTACTTATACTACTACGAATACTACTTCTATTTTTATCAGAAACATATGTTACGCTGTACTGTGCCACACACTAAAATGTTACAACTCTAACTACAGCATGTACGTGTTTCTAGCAGGCAAAGAAGCATTTGCTTTTGCAAACATTTTCAGTCTCTCCATTAAGTATCTATTTGTTTCTCTCCGCCCTCTCCTAGTTGATTGTGCTTCCCTCACCATACATTATTTCTCCCTTGTTTCCATCACTCTGTGCACAGACCACTTCATCTATGCCTTCCAACCCTGGCATGTCTCATCTTATTTGTTCTGTGGTCGCGATCTCATTAAGATAATGAGGAATGAACTGTTTGACCAGGACCTGTTAACAACACGTCACAAACCCCCCTGATAAGCCCTGGCCTCGTCCGTCTGCCTCCTTTATCTGCTCATCTTCATCCAAAAGCGGATGTCATGATTCATCCCACTTCTTCTCTTCCTACCTCGCAACCTTTAATTGTATTGTTCTGAAATACATGGAATGAATAAGTGTGAAAATGTCAAAGGAAGAATTACTTCCAATATGCTTTTTTTTTACATTTTCATGAATACTTGTTCAACTGTCTCAAAATCAACAATAAACAGCAGCTGTTGGTGTCAGCCCCTCAGGAGGAGAATGAATGAAGAGCAAATCTGGAGAGCAGTCTCATAATTGCTATGGGTTAAATAAAGCAAAGCCTGAAATAACTCAAGTGCTCTAGGAAAATCCTTTCTTTTGAACATTTACTTGAAAGCTTTCAAGAATGTAAAAATATGAATGTGATGGATCTTTGTCACAGCAGTCCTCTTCATATCTAACAACCTAAATGATGGCATTGTTTGCCTTAGCTGATTGTTCAAGTTGTGTCACTGACACCTTTGCACTTCCTGCAAGTCAAAACATCAACTTTGAGAAGGCTCATTCCGTATGAAAGAACCAACTAATGGTCAGCATTTCTATCAGCATATTACAAAATTAAATGATGGAATTTAAATGTTATGTTGATTTGTTTTTTCTCTCTTAAAATATATGTGTGGAATAAATATTTCAAAAACATCTAAAGAATCTCATCAAGCCCCTCCTGCAGTATAATCCACTTTTCCACGCTCCATCTTATGTTTATCCAAAATACACTATCTCAGCCAAAACTTGGAACACTGTTTTTAATTGAATACTTCTAGCAATCACTGGGATCTAGTTTACCATTGTTACCGATAATAAACCACTGCAAAAAGGAAACTTTATGGAATTTCACTTTAACCAATGCATTTCACCACAAACAGACAATGGTTCAATGGTTACTTTACAACCAACATGTGAGTCAAATGTGTGTAGAATATAGACAAATGCTACAATAAAATAAATTCCATCATTATTTAAAAGGTCGTTTGGAAACTAGTTTTGAAAAAGCACAATTTATCTTATGGTAATGAAACTGAGAAGCAGTGGTTTCTGTGACTGATGCCGCTGTCCACAGCCTGTTCAAATGAAAGCTTCTAGGCATATTTTATGAGATGGATTCCTTCTGTATTTGTTGTCACCAGCCTTTTTTTTTTCTCCTTTTTTTCTGAAAGTGTATGTTTAAAGCCACATGTATCAACAGTGATGCGTTTCTCTCTTGGCAAGGTCATTTGTGTGACAAAGTGTCTTTTGAGTGAAGTAGGCCATTTCATTTTAGCTCAGGCACTGTTAATGGAGTGCCACTGATGGTGTGTGTGTGTGTGTGTGTGTGTGTGTGTGTGTGTGTGTGTGTGTGTGTGTGTGTGTGTGTGTGTGTGTGTGTGTGTGTGTGGTTGTCTGTCAGTTGTATCCATCACTGAGATAGTATCTTGTCACCGCAATACCCAAAGGGAAACTCAGCAGACAAAAAAACATGTGCATGCACACATAAAAACACAAATGCATCCACTTTCAAACTCCAGCATTAGGTTATTAATGTTGTATTCTAACATTGTTCTTTTACCCAATAAATGTAACTTTTGTAATGTCAGGACTTGTATCTCTGACTAATTTTACCTTTACATGTATCACTAAATATGAAACGTTGAACGAACTACGCTCTTTTTTGTCTTATTTGATTGTATACACTCAAGGCAAGAAAATCAGAAAGGAAAGGAAAGACAGATCCAGATTTTTTAGGGAGAAAAGGTATCGGATCAAAGTTTATACTATTAATTATGCAACACATGACGGCTCCTTCAGTGACTAGCCAAAAAATAGTGAGAAAATACAAGATATGGCAATAACTCTATCCTTTTCTTTTACAGTGAAGACAGTATGTATATTTCCCTTGAATTCTTTACATTTTTATACCACCTATAGCGCTATTGTATTCAGGCAGAATACCCTTTTGGATACCCTTATGTGGAAGTAAATATTATTAAGGGCCCTCTAGGGAGCCTTATCACTAGAAAAATGTGATGCCGTGCCTTGTTTGCTGCCCTTCATGCTAGAAAACACTCTATGTGCCAGTGGCCCACCGCATGCAGCTGTTGCTCTTCTTTTTTATTTCACTGCCAAGCGGCAAGTGTGTTCAACTTTTTACAGTGTTAATGTCATTGCTTTATCCATCCCCAATAGTTAAAGTGAGATTTCCCTGCTCTCTTTTATAGATTCCCCTGCTGACACTTAATGTGTGTGTTTCAATCTGTCTTTATCTGTGAAATGACAGACCTACAGTACATGCATTTACATATGGCTGTCAAGAAGCGAGGCACACAGGCATACGGCAGCCCATATAAATGTGACAGCCATGCAAAGAAAGGGTGGACAGACGCTCACCATGAAGGGAAGACGGCACACAGTCTGATAGGAATCACTATGTCTCTGTCAAATCCAGCTAGAGGCCCTCAGAAGAGCATTCAGAGAGACGAATACATGATTGAAGATAGCTAGTAGGTGGCAGGGATGCTTCAACTTCAATTAAACTCACCCCACACGCAAACAAACACATGCATAAATTTTACTATGTTATGTAGCTGTTTATCGGCTGGTAGGTGTGGAAGATTATGGTTGTGCGTATACATTTTAGATAGAAGTTTCTGTGAATTAATTTAATTTCAATTCAGGTAATTAGCCTGACCTACATGACACTAATTTAATACATATTGCTCGAGCAAAGGTTCAAATTGAATCTCAAACATTCATAACAATCCTATACGGAAAATGAACTGTTTCTTATGTCATTCTTTATTCAATAATATTGCCCATTCTTTTTTTAAGACTAACAGTGAACCACACAAGTTATATGAAATGTTTAATTGTTTTATGATTTGTGTGTCCTCTCTTTCTCTCTGCCTTTTCCACATCTGTCACTCCACAGTAACTAAGACAGTGTGTGCTGAGCAGTGCGATGGCCGTTGCTTCGGTCCCTATGTTAGTGACTGCTGCCATCGTGAGTGTGCGGGGGGCTGCTATGGACCAAAAGACACCGACTGCTTTGTAAGTTGAACACACAGACACACACTTACACACAAACACTTACACACACGCACACACATACTCATACTTAAAACATGTTGACATGTCATAATTTCATACAAACCCCACAAAAAATGTTGAATCATTTTGTACTTCACATTTCTTTTCTCAAACCTGTCACTTCTTACTAGTGACTTTTAGCGAGCTATTCATACTACTTTTGCAATCAGATTTCTTCTATCAAGATGGCATTTTTTGTCGTGTGTTCAAATTCCAGTTGTGTGGCAAATACCAATAAATGATATTTCAATTTGTTCTTGAGTGGCATTGTTAAATACCGACTTCACCAGCCTCCCCTCCATTCTGGCACTTTGGCATGTTTTATTTGCAACCCTCTGCATGTTAAACTTGTAAATCATTGCCCATTACTTATGGAGCTTAACTGCCTGACTTTGGAATGGCAAGTTCTTTCTTTCTTTTTTTCTTAATTCTTCATACTTCATGTTGTATTATACCCACAAAGTTAAGTAGCTCTCTGTAGGTACATTTTTGGTTCAACTGTGTCAATACACATTGTTCACATTTTCCCACATTTGCCAAACACAAGTTAAAGGCCCAGGTACCTGACAGGAAAGGCGAATAACACTTATCCCAATGGTAATTTTACTGGATGCACGCAAAATATTCTCTCGCTGCACCATTTAATAATGTCTCCTCTGAGCACTCTGAGGCAACTCGGAGGAAATTCTCAACTCAAAGCTGGTGTGGTGAAGTTTAGGCCCAGGAGTTTATGTTTTTGCTTTTTTGCTGTATGTATTATGTAAAGGCATACATCCAACTGTTATTGGAAGCATAATGGGATAAGTGAGAGAATGTTTCATTTGATGAAATGACCCTTTAAGTTAAGTAAAGTAAATAATCAAAATACTTGTACCAACACTGTGTCTGCTCTGTGTGTATGCACTTGCAGGCCTGCACCAACTTCAATGACAGTGGGGCGTGTGTGACCCAGTGCCCACAGCCCTTTGTCTACAACCCCACCACCTTCCAGCTGGAGTACAACCCCAGAGCAAAGTACACCTATGGAGCCTTCTGTGTCAAGAAGTGTCCTCGTAAGTCTACCAGAATACACACAGAAAAAGACAACAACAATACTTTACCTTTGATGACCTTATTATAAAGTAATTAACCCATCATGGCTGACCTAAAACACATTTTGTTTAAAAAAAATATATATATCCACCGCTTATTTTCCTTATGTTCTCAAGTCTCCATTTCCTTCTGCAAGAAAACACTGTTTAATGCATTTTGAGGTAACAATTCACTGATTGCTCAATACATTATGTTAGTGATTGAAGGTGAACAGAGAAACATGAGTTTCTGATGATGTCCCCCCCACACTAAGTTGAAAACTTAATGCTAATTCCAATATTTATTTATTTTTAGAAAGAAAGAAATGTTAGTTTATAAAGCTTTCTTTTAATGGTAACGCTTAATAGTTTTCCCTTAGCAAATACATGTGGTATTGTGGTAGAGTGAAATAACACATTCAAAATAGGAAATTGAATCCCACCCATTACTGCTGTCCCTGAGGATTAGAGAAAAGTTGATTACTTGATACATAAAGCCTGCAATACAAAACATGGAATGCTTAAAATGATTGTGTATCACAGCATATGTTAAAAAAAAGCCATTATAATCCTATTTGCAATAATAATGCCAGTACAATATTTAGGTCTTAGCAAAGATTATAATGCACATGCATTCATGCGCAGATAAATAGATACAGTAGAGCAAGGCCTCCTTTAGTGTCAATTTACAAGTGATTGCTTCTATGTTTAAACATAAGCCAAGAAAACTATGACTCCCCACCTCAAACGGCGTTTCCCTGCAAAGAGAGAAGATGAGAAATCTACAAATTGGGAAAAAAATGTAGGGAAAGAGGATTGTAAAGTGTGTACCTCTACCAAATGTACAGAAACCCATCTAACACTTTCATCCAAAATCTCCCATTCAGACTGAAAACTGATGAATGAGGTTTTTTACAGGTGTATTTAAAACTCATGACTCTGTGTTCATGATGACCACAAAGTGGTGGGACTCAGTCTAGATCATTATGTTTGGCAGAGCGCCCAAGTTTATCCCTACATCAGTGAGTAGGCCAACCAGCCTGGAGGAAAGTGGGATTTGTGCTTAAAGAGATTGTTACTATACCAACTGCAGTATAATCCAACAATTTATGTTTATTTTTTGGTATTATCCATATGTGGCGTGCTCTATAGTGTCATTATGTGGATGTTTTTGGACCTTCCAGAGCCTACTGACACCTATTTGTATTTGCAAATAATGTTTATTGGTCTTCCAAACAAAGAGACTTGAAACCTGGTCCAAGTAAACAAAATTGAGGTTACCTACTGTAACCCCAGCTTCTATGAGTAAATGGCGCAGCCCTCTAAGGCTATCGCTATTGGGTAATCCCCCTGCGCACCCGCGCAGCACTGAAACACTTGTAGTCCACGCCCACCCGCAAGGTGGGCCCCGCCCTCGGGCCTCCTTCCGGTATAAATAGGAAGGAGGCCCGGCAATCTGCTCCCATACAAAATAACTTTTCTTCAGCTATTCGTGGAGCCAGTGGGGCCCAGCGCTTAGAGGGCTTCACCATTTACTCATAGAAGCTGGGGTTACAGTAGGTAACCTCAGTTCTATTTCGTATATGGCTTCGCCCTCTAATGCTATCGCTATTGGGTTAAGGGCGAAGCATGATGTAGTCTGCGCCCCACTGGGTCCGCCCGGCACTAGAAGCACAGACACACCTGCTCAAAATAACACCCCATGCCTGTTGTGCCATGCGTAATGGCGCATCACCGTCCCTGGAACATAGCTAAATATGCCTATCTTCCCTGACGGGATGAAGGCTGGGAACAATACATACGGGGAGGGAACAGCAGCTCTGCGTGCCAGAAAGGAGAGCGCCCAGCTGGATCCCTGACGTCACTCACTCTGACAAGACACTCCGTACAGGGTGTGTCAGAGAGGAATGGGAGACATCCCTTAAATACAATTGAATAAATGAACAGGGGGAAGACCAAGATGCAGCAGTGCAAATGTCTTCCACTGACATTCCTCCGTGCAAAGCCGTGGAGGAGGACATTCCTCTGGTGGAGTGCGCATTGATGTTCTCCGGGGGATCCACCCCATGAGAAGACATATGCCTGTGACACAGCTTCACACAGCCAGTGTGACAGCCGTTGTGCAGATAGAGGCTGCCCGATCGAGCGCTCTCTACAATGCACAACCATGCGCTGAGAATGGCGCAAGGCAGCCGTGCGCGCCACTAGCAGGACAGCACGCGCACAGGACAGAGGAGATGAGACGCGGCTTCTTCCTCCGACCTGTGAGGAGGGGGAAAGAAGCCATCCAAGGTGATCACTCATGACTCTAACGAGCTTGTGATGACCTTTGGCATAAAAGCCGGGTTAGGGCGTGAAACAGCTGAACTGCCATCTCCTTGGATCCGGAGGCATGACGGAGCCACAGAGAGAGCAGACAAATCACTCACCCTTTTCGCTGATAGAGCCAAAAGTAATACTACTTTGGCTGATAACAGTTTAAGGGGAACCTGGTCTAACCTCAAGGCCCGGGGGCCAAAATCCGGCCCCGCGCCGACCTTCATTTTATGTGGCGCCCGGCAAGAGCTTGCAGAGGGGAGAGAATATAACAGGTATATTACGGTTACACGGTTTACAAGTGGCCACTTTTAGACA
>NW_011336015.1:319742-322454 GCF_000735185.1 Notothenia coriiceps
AAACAAGCAGCGCCTGGGCTGCGTTTAGAAGCTTGCGCAGATCGTACTCACTCCCTGGCGATTGAGGTAGCTTGCTTCCATAGCCGTGGCCTGTTGTCTAATTAAACTCAGGCCAGCAGTGAGAGCCGCGCTCTCATGCTGGCCGGATTTTAATTCCACTCCCAGATAAATGGATATCTGAGAGGGAAGAGGACAGCTTTCTTATTCCCAATTCATTATGAACCCAGGCTTTGACGAGATGCGATACGAGAAATGTACAGCTGTAAAGCGACTTCCTCTCTGGAGCGAGCCAGCAAATCGCAGGTCGTCCAGAGAAAAACCACACTCTCATCCCTCCTATGTTGTAGTTGGCTCCAGCCTTCTCTACACAACGCTCGCGAGGAGGCCAGGAAAGGTATCGCGAACGGGCAGATGATCGTCTGGATCTGATATCCGCTGAAATGAGAAAACGCGCAGGAATTTCCTGTGTTTTCGGGATGATGGGTAGTGGAAGTATACATCCTTCAGGTGGAAGTGACCAGTCGTCCTGGTGAACACATCAGCACCTGTTTGTCGTCAGCATGTGATACTGAACAGATCGAGGATGTCTTCATTACCCCCGTCTTTTCGGGATTAGAAAAATGACGGGGTGAAAACCCCTGATTTTCCTTCCTTTGAGGCCCTGGACATATCCTCTTTCAACAGGGAGTTCCAGCAGCTCTGAATGGGGAGCGCAAGAACTGTCCTGGGATAACAGGGAGGTGTTTTCCTGTATCCCATTTGACTGTTGGGGGGGGAGGCAACTGCCAGAGTGCTACCCCTTTCCTGGATGACAGGCCTGTTCTTCAACCTGGCAACATGCTGAGACACGAGCTGTCACTCTTGGAATACACTCTGAATGCTGGGGCGGACATGCTCTGAGATGTCCGTAGTGGTCGTCATGCCGACGAGCCGCCGCTGCCCGTGAGGCAAAAGGGCTGCGAGGGAGTTTCCACACGCTGCCTTTCACTCCGTCTCTCCTCATGAGGCGCGTACACGCCCAGGGGATGAGAGGTGTGTGCATGCTGTCCACACGAGGCGTTATAACGGTGCTCGTGGGTTATTATTACCGTGTGTAGGAGGCATATCTCGGACGGAGGACTGCCGCGAGCTCTGCAGGTTATTAACCGATAGGTTAAAACCAGCAGGCTTCTGCAGGGAGCCCTGCTGTCTACTTAATCAACAGATTAGAGGCAGCCGGCTTAATTACCGGCTCTGCTTCCTCGGAGGCTCTCGCGGAGCAGACCAGGAGCGGGGGAGCCTCACTCCCCTTTGACTCGCCGCCGGGAGACCCTGTCTCTGCGGAGACGTGGGACGGAGCCCCTGCAGCTGCCGAAGGGCGAGTCTGACGCCGAGGCGGTTGCTGTGGGCGTCTCTCCGCTTGCGGCCTCCTGTGGCCGGCGTGGACGGCGCAGCTGCTGCGGGCGTTGGTGCCGCTGTGGGCGCTCAGCAGGCTGGAGCCAGCTGACATGCTGGCGAATGCCGTCCGCCTGTTCCGCGGCCGTCTTCATGGACTCCACCATGGCGTGGAACTGGGGTCCAAACAGCCTGATCTGGAGCGTCCAGTAGCACTTTTCTGGCCGTCTCCGTAACAGACGCCTGCTTCAGCCAGAGGTGGCGCTGGATCTGTGTCACCCACGCGGAAATCCTCGCCTGGGAGACAGCGACGGACGCGCACAGAGTGAGCGCCGTGCTGGCCGCCTTGCTGATTTCCTCTGCCTCGGTGGTGGACCGCTCTGCCAGTGTCACCACCGAGTTGGAGAGCAGCGCGATGTTATTCGCCGCCGCGCTGTGGTGACGGAGAGGGGAAAAGCATGTTCGGCCGCCAAGCTGGCACCCTGCTCCGACTCTGTCTCCCCCATCCGGGGGAGAGGAGGGAGGGAGAACGAACGGGACCGTGGAGGAGGTGAGGCAGCGGTGTCAGACTCCTGCACGGCACTCTGCCCCAGGGACACGAGGCCCCGTCCGCCCCCGGGCTTCGTAAGCGTGGACGGGCCATCATCCTCCTCGCCACAGCAACAAGAGCGTCCGCTCCCGCTTCTGTCGCCACGAGGGGAGACGGGGGGGGGGCGCAAGTGTGTGCATGCTGCTGCTGGGTTAAGCGCGTACGCGTGCCTCCTGACCCAGGCAAGGATTCGCATACTGCTTTTATCTCTGCTGGTCATAACTCATTATGAACCCAGAGCCACATGNGCGCCGTGCTGGCCGCCTTGCTGATTTCCTCTACCTCGGTGGTGGACCGCTCTGCCAGTGTCACCACCGAGTTGAAGAGCAGCGTGATGATATTCGCCGCTGCCAGAAAGGCACACTGGTGCACCCGGTCGGCCTGGCGGGCGACATACTCTCTGGGGGAGCTCAACGTAGGGCGCCGTCCTGTGGCGACGGAGAAGGGGACAGCATGCTCGGCCGCCAAACCAGCCCCCTGCTCCGACTCTGTCTCCCCCATCCGGGGGAGAGGAGGGAGGGGAGAACCATGGAGGGAAACAGGGTAGGAGTCGTCCGACTCCTGCCCGGCACTCGGCTCCAGGGACATGCTGCCGTCCACGTGCTGGGGCCAATCGTCCTTGTCGGCCGCAGCAGCTAGAGCGTCCGCTCTTCGCTTCCTGTCGGCTGATGGGAGACGGCACAATGTGAGCAAGCGACCTGCTTGCTGAGAGCCGCGTCCGCGTGCTCTGGCCCCAGGCAGGATTCGCA
>NW_011336015.1:322469-339807 GCF_000735185.1 Notothenia coriiceps
GCGCCCCCCATTGATTGATGCGCCCTTAGCATTCGCCTATACTGCCTATGCCAAGGGACGGACGCGCACAGAGTGAGCGCCGTGCTGGCCGCCTTGCTGATTTCCTCTGCCTCGGTGGTGGACCGCTCTACCAGTGTCACCACCGAGTTGGAGAGCAGCGCGATGATATTCGTCGCCGCCTGAAAGGCACACTGTTGCACCCGGTCGGCCTGGCGGGCGACATACTCTCTGGGGGAGCTCAACGTAGCGCGCCGTCCTGTGGCGACGGAGAAGGGGACCGCATGCTCGGCCGCCAAACCAGCCCCCTGCTCCGACTCTGTCTCCCCCGTCCGGGGGAGAGGAGGGAGGCGTCCGCTCTTCGCTTCCTGTCGGCCGATGGGAGACGGGCACAATGTGAGCAAGCGACCTGCTTGCTGAGAGCCGCGTCCGCGTGCTCTGGCCCCAGGCAGGATTCGCACATTGCGTGTTGGTCATAGCTCATGATATATCCTGAGCCACATGAGGGACAATTTCGGACGCAGTTGTTGCTCATGTTTAATGGTTCTGTGCTTCAGTAACTGCCGAGGTTTGCTGAAGAAAAGAGGGAGCAGATTGCCGGGCCTCCTTCCTATTTATACCGGAAGGAGGCCCGAGGGCGGGGCCCACCATGCGGGTGGGTGTGGACTACAAGTGTTTCAGTGCTGCGCGGGTGCGCAGGGGGATTACCCAATAGCGATAGAGGGCAAAGCCATATACGAAATAGAACCCAAAACACGAGACACAAACATTGTTCTTTACCAGAGCATTACAAATGACTTCAGGGTATTTCAATAAAGAATGCCTATTCAAAAAAGGATTTTATAAAACAACATACATTTCATTGAATGATTACATTGGCATGCTAAAAACATGAACGTGTTACCCTTCAATGTAATCCATATGCAGTCAAAAAAGCCTCTTTCCGACCAAGTGAATGAAAGTGACTTTCAAAACTTTTTTATGTGATGGTATTTACTCGTGTGACAGCAGCCATTGTACTTGACATTTACAGTGAATTGTTTTTCAGATAACTTTGTGGTGGACCATAGCTCCTGTGTGAGAGCGTGCCCCAGTAACAAGATGGAGGTGGAGGAGAACCGCATTAAGATGTGCATTGCTTGTACCGACATCTGCCCGAAAGGTAAACCACACATAGATGTTTAAGAATGTTATCTGTAATTAAGTTCCTATTTGTTTAGCCGTATATAAAGTTGTTAAATGAAATAACTTATTATTTCCACATTAATGCTGAGACACAATGAACAATGGGGAAATACAGGGAGTATAGGAGATGTAGTTTTAATTCTTACAAAATTTCGCACAACTGCATCATCCAGGGACATGACATCATTGTGCATTGAAACATGCAAAGAGCAACTTTTGGTGAACCTTGGTCATTTGATTAATTTGAATAATTTTTAAAAACCCGTTTCCAGATTGATCGTGACTTTAAGGCGTTGACAGCCCTCATCTTTATTTTGCTGCACATTACATAATGCACTTTGTCTATCCCCCTGTGTGTCGCAGCATGTGATGGCATTGGTACAGCCAGTCTACAGACGGCTCAAACAGTTGACTCCAGCAACATCGACCAGTTTGTGAACTGCACCAAAATCAACGGCAACCTGGTGTTCCTCATCACTGGGATCAAAGGGTGAGACTTAAAAACATTTAGCTCATAAGAATGATGAAAGAGTGGGTGCAAAAGTGGAACTGTGATCATTATTGAACGTGTTAGGTCTTCAAGCCTTGTGTTAATTGTCCGAATGATTATAAATAATGTTTCCATGTCAATCATGGCAAGCGTGAAATAAGTATGTTGAAAGCGCCTTGAGAGTAAGAAGAGTGCTGTTAAATGTATATACTCATAAATGAATGAATGTAAAGAAATGTGGCTAGAGGGTGACCCTAAAGCAAACGTGTTTATATAAAAATGAGGATAGATATACATTATTTATGCATGCAAAAAATCATTTCATTTTAGCAACTTTAGCAAGAAAATGAATAATGCACATAGTCTGTGAAACATCCTGTTCTGACATGATCCTTTTCTCTAAATTGTCTATTTCTGGGTGAGCACACCTACTTTGTCATTGCTGTGATCAAGAGGCACATTGCTTATCTATACAGTGTGAAATATAGATGCTATTATCTTTCATTGTGTTGTTTGCTGTGTTCTAATCTCGCATTATCATTTGTCAGGGATGTGTATCACAACATTGAAGCTTTGGACCCAGAAAAACTAAATGTATTCCGCACCGTACGGGAGATCACCGGTGAGTAATATCATTGCACAGCATGCCTCTGCACATGCATATGAATTAAATAGCAAAAAAAACAATTGACCCTTCCTATAATCCCTTCTCTTGCACTTTTTTGTCAGATGAAGTGTGCATATACAGTACGTGGTGCTTGACTGTGTATCTGTGTGTGTGTGTGTGTGTGTGTGTGTGTATTTGCTCAAGTATGCCTCACCCCCCCACCCCCTGAGACTGTCCACACCAAGGAGAGACATCGCAGCATAAGATGAATATCAGATGAGTCTTTCAATCTCCTCTGTCTCTCTGCTGCTTCTCCCTCGAGGAGTCTCTAGCCTTGAGTCCCACTGTCCCAGCTCTCCCTTCACGCACCATGAAGAAAAGATCCAGGACATGTGGTGCACATCGTTAATCCCCCAGCTCCCCTGTCATTTCTATAGCTGGACATTTGACAATGGCATCTGAAAGAAACATTAGAGGTTCCGTTTCTCAATACTCTAATTTCCCCTCCTCGACTCCTATCCTCGACTCCTATCCTCGAGACTTAGTCCCGCCCACAGGAGATGCGAGCGGAAGGAGCCGAGGAGAGAGGAGGGGAAGCAGCAGGCGGTTAGAGAAATGAGAACTCCTCTCCTCTGAGCGGTCATTTTAAAGAAACGTCCATTAATGATGATAGGAGGCACAGCAGCACTCTGATGGACAGATGTGTTCATGACGACTTATAAATGTACTTTTAATTCATTGACAGTGCGGTATAACGAGACAATAACAGGCTACAGATGCGGACACACATACACACACACATATATTTATATAAATATATACAATTTCAGAATCAAACAAGTATGAGAGCACTCTCATAATAACGTACTGTAACACAATCATAGACTGGATATATCCCCCCCCCCCTCTCTCTGGTCGCTGAAATGGGGAATTGAAATTACGGGCCAAAAGTTGTATTTACAAGTATTAATAGTAAGCAACACCAAACCAACTGAGACCCGTCTGTCCGCCACATCTATGCACTGTACCACACACACCTACAGCTCCTAAAGTATAATCAGGCTACAGCCGTTGTGTATTTTATTATGTGAAGCACTAAATGGTCTTAGAAAAATATCGACTCTTTGTTTGTAAATACTGTACAGTGGGGCAAAAAAGTATTTAGTGCTGACTAAATACTTTTTTGCCCCACTGTACAGTATTTACAAACAAAGAGTCGATATTTTTCTAAGACCATTTAGTGCTTCACATAATAAAATACACAACGGCTNGACTTACACGAAATCTGCTGTAATCATAGCAATACTCTGGAAAAGGATCCTTAATAACACAGAGATGATACTGATTATACGTGAGTTAAAGCTTTGTCAGTCTGTCTACAACAACGAGAAACATTTAAAAATGTTTGTTTCTGAATGAGATGTTGATAAAGCTAGGCTAACATTTAGCTGCTCCATCAGCCCTCAGAATAACTCATGTACTCATACGTACGAGCAGGTAACTATATAGTTAGCACCCACAGACAGTCTCTGTTAAACAGGACATACCACCTGATTGAATATGAGTGCTGTAGGCTCTGTTCTCGCTCTCTGATTCCCTCAGACCGTCAGAGACTCACAGGAGCCCAATCTCACATGACAGCTTTTGTAAACAGAGCTCACAGCTTACACTCAAGTTGAAATGGTCACGCTCACGGAAATACGCGGTGATATGAATTTCCCATTCTTCACTTCCTTCGGTCCAGCACGGATCTGGGTCTTGCATTGACTCTACATGTAATCTCGTTAAAACTCTGTTATATCTGCTAATGCGTAAACTCAGCCAGCAGTTCACGCAGTGATTGTATTCTGCTTTAGTATATATCTAATAACTTGCTAGTTGTCTAAACATGCCAAGTATTTAAATAATGTTTTGGATAGGTTTTTCCTGCACTAAATCAGTCATTCATCAAGTATGGACTTCTGTTCTAAGTCATTTATGCTGAGATACAGATGATAAGTATAAGCGTGTCATTTGAATGGATCCGTCGAAAGTAAGTTAGCTGGCTCAAGTCTTTCTAGTGAGGTTACTGACAAATCAGAGGAGACTCGACTATTGCTGATGATGCATTAGCGAAGCACGAGTTCAACTATATTATCCGATTACATAAAAGCTGAATCCTCTTCAGGTCAGGTTACAGTAGAAACAGACTCTTACTTTCTGTCTGGGGGTCCAGGTTCATTTCTGAAGTTTAGAGGTGGCCACATAGACCCGTCACTCTTCAGAGACAGACAGCTGGGGGCTGGAGACCCTGCTCTCTGTCTGTGGAAACAACACATGTTTTAAACATCATTAGTTCTTGTAAAGAGCAACATTATGATCTATGACTGTCACCTTATTAAGATATACGTTTTGAGTCTTGATTGTGGTTTTCCTGTTGTTAAAATTCATCTGAGTGTGAAACGTTTTACATTTTTGTATTTTGTTGCTAATTTAACACAAGCAGTCAAACATGTAGAGTGGTGGAGGATTTGATTTCACTGGTAGATCAATTTACTATTGCGATGATGACAAACAGAGCCATGAGTTCTACTATGTTAATGTACATACAGATACTTAGTATCATTAATACAGTATAGATTATCAGATGACATAATAGCTTAGTAAACAGAAATACATCTTCAACGTCAGTATTATGTAGAAACTGAGCGGTCCTCTCTGCAATCCGTGTAATCGCGCACTATCAGAGAAACCCGGTGTCCACTTACTGAAGTGTTGATGTGCGAGGTTACCACACTGAGCGTCGCAGGAGTATTTCTACCCCGTAGAGACAGACAGCTGGTAGACTGAAGATGATAGCGTGCACTACAGTTCATCATTCTACTTTTAAATCAGTCACAGAGCGCACGGTACACACTATTTCAATCACTAGATCGGTGTTTTGGTTGAACTGTCCTTTCAGGACACAGCAGAGATCCGAGACTATTCATCATGAAGCGTGGCCCCACAGAAGACATTCACCAGAGTCACAACACTAACACACTTGACGCGACAATGATCAGGATGTCATTTCTTACCATAGTCAGACAGCAGCATAACGACATCTGAAGCGTGAAACGGAAGGGTCATTTAGCAAGTTAGTACAGTATCCAGTAACAGACTGTAGCGGTGCAGCTTGACGGAGTGCATTCTACCAAAGTCAGCAGCGAGCAAGACACTCAGTACACTCATCTAGTGTGATACATGGTGGAATATCATGACTTTACATTTATGTTCTATACATGTGACCACGTGTCTATATACACACACACACAGCATACATGTAAGTTTGGGAAGCTGCACCGCATCATTCTGTCCATAGCACATCACTCAGTTGTTACTCTTCATAATTCTGATAGACCTTAAAGTGTCAAGTGACCTAATTTTATCGATTAATTTCAGAATCCAGAAAATATTCGTAATCTATAATGATTAAAACATTGTGTGGCGGATATTTAGATTAAATGCATAAAATGGATATAGAACACATAATGACTGCACCTATTATAATTCTTTTATGTTAATAAGTCTTATTACAATTATCTAACAAGCCTTTTTATAACACTCATGCTGAGTTAGTGAACTTGCATATTCCAGACAATAGAGGAACTTCAGGCACATCTTCTGTTATAAGTCATTGATTTATGAACGAACATCGCTATAGTTAAATCGCCAAGTTATACTGATGCATCATTAAACAGCTGGGTTGAGAATGTATCTATATAAATAGAATTTACATCTTGTCTGACAGAGTTTATTAGTCATAATATTCACCTACAAGACGGCAATCAGTAATCTTTGCCAACTTTTATATAACTGTTAATTGTCTGACGCATGCGATCCTCTCTGTTTCAAAGTACCCCTAGACTAAATGACATTTTCACGCCAGTATAACAGAGTACTATGATGAATGCTGTTAAGTAAAGACTCCAGATTCTGGTGTCATGAGTGCAATCCTGTCCTCAGTAAGATGCTCAAGCCTTCAAGTGGACTGCACCAAAATCAGAGGTAGACTTCACTATTGCTGAGATACAGAGCACAGAGTCAACTGAGTACTAAAAATGAATCCTCTTCAGTTCAGACATAGAAACACTCTTACTGTCTGAGGTCCAGTTCATTCTGAATTTATAGATAAGCCTTTAGACGGTCACTCTTCAGAGACAGACAGCTGGAGATAAGATGTGTCCTTTCCTGATCTTTTATCACTCATCTTTCAGCTGTGTAACCTGTATGTGACAACAACATCCACACACACACACACATACACACCACACATCATAACATACACACAGCACCACACACACACACCTATACTCACACACACAGCTGCTTATAGTCAATATCTATATCACATCTATAATATTGAACTTTGCGTTAAGCATATCTCATACATGAATAATCATACAACGATTATCTCTTTATCTTCTAACAGTTTTATATATTAAGTGGGTAATAGATCTTGAAAACATAGTGTCTTATCTCAGAGATTTTTTGTGTGGTGTGTATATGACTGTGGTTGTTATGTGTTATCTCAATTATATTGACTTAGTTTATTGTGTTGCTAGTATTTGTGTCTGTTGCTATCTGTGCGTGTGTGTTGGTTGTGTGTTTGTTGTTTGGTGGTATANATATCGACTCTTTGTTTGTAAATACTGTACAGTGGGGCAAAAAAGTATTTAGTCAGCCACCAATTGTGTAAGTTCACTTAAAAAGATGAGTGAGGCATGTAATTTTCATCCTAGGTATACCTCAACTATGAGAGACAAAATGAGAAGAAAAAAATCCAGAAAATCACATTGTCTGATTTTTAAAGAATTTATTTGCAAATTATGGTGGAAAATAAGTATTTGGTCAATTACAAAAGTTCATCTCAATACTTTGTTAAATACCCTTTGTTGGCAATAACCAGTGTTGGGACTAACGCGTTTCGAGAAAGAGCTATCAATCTGTCAATCCTTTCCGTGTCCGAAAAACAGTATTTAAAGTGCCCATGTCATGCTTTTCCGGTTATTACCCGTCCTCCCTTGTGTGTTATGACGGTTTCTCGACAAAGTAGTAGCAAAGTAGTTGCGTTACAGTAACGTGTTACTGTAACGCAACTACTTTTTGCGATAACTAATAGCGTTACTAGTTACCTATTCCCATTAAGTAACGCCATTATAGTTACTGTGATTTAAATGGGTGCGTTACTGCTTCACATTATGTGATAGAACTGAACCGAATCTCCCTGCGGATGTAACTTACAGGCGAATACAGCGATGTCCTCTCACAGCAACATGGAAAAGTGAAAGTAACCAAAGAGGAGTGATGATTGGTTAACGCAGGGTAACATTTCAGGGTAAGCCAATCAGAGACAGAGTTGGACGGGTCTTGCCTTATGGGGAAAATACACACACAAACACTTGCTAATGCTAACACACACACACACACACACACACACACACACACACACACACACACACACACACACACACACACACATGTGTGTGTGTGTGTGTTAGCATTAGCAAGTGTTTGTGTGTGTATTTTCCNAAATCTATATACAGTGGGGCAAAAAAGTATTTAGTCAGCCACCAATTGTGCAAGTTCTCCCACTTAAAAAGATGAAAGAGGCCTGTAATTTTCATCCTAGGTATACCTCAACTATGAGAAGAAAAAAAATCCAGAAAAACACATTGTCTGATTTTTAGAGAATTTATTTGCAAATTATGGTGGAAAATAAGTATTTGGTCACCTACAAACAAACAAGATTTATGGCTCTCACAGACCTGTAACTTCTTGGCTGTCAAAGGACACCAGAAACAAAATGGTAGACCTGCACCAGGCTGAGAAGACTGAATCTGCAATAGGTAAGCAGCTTGGTGTGAAGAAATCAACTGTGGGAGCAATTATTAGAAAATGGAAGACCACTGATAATCTCCCTCGATCTGGGGCTCCACGCAAGATCTCACCCCGTGGGGTCAAAATGATCACAAGAACGGTGAGCAAAAATCCCAGAACTACGCGGGGGGACCTAGTCAATGACCTGCAGAGAGCTGGGACCAAAGTAACAAAGGCTACCATCAGTAACACACTACGTCGCCAGGGACTCAAATCCTGCAGTGCCAGACGTGTCCCCCTGCTTAAGCCAGTACATGTCCAGGCCCGTCTGAAGTTTGCTAGAGAGCATTTAGATGATCCAGAAGAGGATTGGGAGAATGTCATATGGTCAGATGAAACCAAAATAGAACTTTTTGGTAAAAACTCAACTAGACGTGTTTGGAGGAGAAAGAATGCTGAGTTGCATCCAAAGAACACCATACCTACTGTGAAACATGGGGGTGGAAACATCATGCTTTGGGGCTGTTTTTCTGCAAAGGGACCAGGACGACTGATCCGTGTAAAGGAAAGAATGAATGGGGCCATGTATCGTGAGATTTTGAGTGACAACCTCCTTCCATCAGCAAGAGCATTGAAGATGAAACGTGGCTGGGTCTTTCAGCATGACAATGATCCCAAACACACCGCCCGGGCAACGAAGGAGTGGCTTCGTAAGAAGCATTTCAAGGTCCTGGAGTGGCCTAGCCAGTCTCCAGATCTCAACCCCATAGAAAATCTNAAATCTTGTTTGTTTGTAGGTGACCAAATACTTATTTTCCACCATAATTTGCAAATAAATTCTTTAAAAATCAGACAATGTGATTTTATGGATTTTTTTTTTCTCATTTTGTCTCTCATAGTTGAGGCATACCTTGAATGAAAATGATAGGCCTCTCTCATCTTTTTAAGTGGGAGAACTTGCACAATTGGTGGCTGACTAAATACTTTTTTGCCCCACTGTATCTACTAAACTACAGCATACAAATACAGAGAGTAATGTAGGTCTGAGTGTGACTGAGTGATATATATTTTACACACTGCTCTGCTTTCTGCACGGACCTCACAGCTGTTCTCACTGTAAACATCGCGTCGCAATGAAAGCAGTTACTAAAATAATATCCAGGGGATGCATGCAGAGCTGTCATTGGCTGAGATAAGTCCGGCCTTGCGTCACGCCTCCACCGTTCCCGGAAATGCATCCGCGGAGGAGCCGTGGAGGACCCATCAGTGTCTCCTCGGTTAGAGCTCCTCCAGAGAGCCTTCTCGATGCTCGATGCTCGGTCCTCGATGTGCATTTAGAGAAATGAGATGTCCTTCAACATGGCGCGCTGAAATCCATTTCCGGGTAGCTACCGAAGGACCGAGGAGTCGAGGAGGGGAAATTAGAGTATTGAGAAACCTCTCTTCTGTCTGCGCTGTGACACTCTCTCATGATATAAGAAAAATATATCTGTTGAAATATTGTTGGAGACATTATTGAGCTTTTTGAAGAGGGGGTTACAAAAACAGCAGCTTTATGACACAGCATCCCCTTTTTACCCCGAAATAACACATTTACTTTAATTTCAAACATGTATCAAACATGGCTGATGTGCTCTTCCTTTATTGGAAACAGCATCTGACCAATGAAGTCAATTAATGCTAATTTCTAGTCCTCTAGGTCAGCCCAGAATCACATCCACTTGTATTGAATTTCTTTGTCTTTCCAGCAAGCTCTGATCCAATGGTCAACAACTTAAAAGAGGAAAACCAGAAGGAAAGAGAATAGACGGGAACGTAAAGAAAGGTTTAATCAAATGGAACAATCAAAGAACAGGATTAAGAAACAAACTAACAAATCTATATAATCTTGTTAGAGTAGGAAACCATTGATTACTACTTGATTAAGCCTGGTCTAAGATATTTCCTTTCAGAATGGCTGAGTGTGCAAAAGGTGGAAGGCAGAAGAGATTAAAAGGCTTTAAAACGTAATATATAAGCAATTCAATTCAAATTCAATGCAAAATTCAAAAGGTTTTATGTTATATACATAACTACGGCTTTCTTCTGGAGCCGCTGGTGTAGAGATGCTCCATGGATGGCAGCTCCGTCCTGGTAATGTGCTGTGCAGTTTTCACCACCCTCTGTAGAGTCTAACGCAGGGGTGGGGAACCTTTTTCCTCTCAAGGGCCATTTCAATTTTTTCAACATCCTCCGAGGGCCGTACAAATGATTGACCTCTGCTTAAAAATACTAAAATCACAGCCCATTCAATTCGCCTTTCTTTCATGCTGTGCAAAGAAAAAGCAACCTCTTAATCCAGATATCTCACCATGACTCGTGCATGCATGCACGAGCACGGTTGTGGTATGACCACAAAACCAGAAAGATATGGACACATGATGTGTGCAAATGTATGTAGTTTCCTATCCATGTGGACATGATTTAAGTGGGGGATGGACCTAACCTCCTCTTGGGTGGTCCGGGGGCATGCTCCCCTGGGAAGATTTTTTTTTTAAATATTGAAGTTAAAAGCATCAATCTGGTGCACTTTGAGAGCAACATTAAGAGATCTATGGATACATCCCTCAAAACCCATATGAAACAGAACTGTAAGCAGATTTATTTTTCTTTATGGATATTTTAAAAATCACTCTCCTTTCAAACTGTATTCTTGTTTATTAACAACTTATTTTTACTGTCATATAGTATTTTATACCCGTTTACTTTATTCTCTTATTTTTTTATAACTATAATGATCATATAAAGATGTGCCTTTACCTCACTGGTTGGAGAAAAAGCTTCTTATATTCGTTAGCATAGCTAGCTAACCAGATCCTAATAACAACAAAGTTATTGACTGTATGATCAGTTTGACAGATGAATAGATCATCATACAATTAGTCTTTCAACTAAAGACACAGCCACGCAGAAACTGCAGCATGTGTACGGCTCCTTATGGGTACTGCATTTTCTGAAGTGCCGGAGCGGCGTTCTGGTGCTCTCCATCAGAACTGCACCCCTGTCAGACAAGTCATATACCACGTGATGACATGTTAGGCTTGTGTTGAGTTCAAGGACCCTGACCTTGGCAAGGAAAAACAGGTACTCAATTGTTTAATTGCTTTGCGGTCTAGATTTATTATTTATTTATTTTTTTGCGTGTGTTTATAAATTACCTCGAGGGCCGTATAATGGTCTCGCGGGCCGTACACGGCCCGGGGGCCGGAGGTTCCCCACCCCTGGTCTAACTCGACCAACAACCAATCACATGAATCTCCCGCCCCAGACACACAAGCACGCGGTTTGATTGGCTAGAGCTTGTACTGGCATATGATTTGATTGGCTGACGCCTCCGTCGAGGTGGCAAAAGTAGAACATTGCTCTACTTTTGCAGCGAGCACCGCGAGAGAAGCTACGCTTTGCTCCCACAATCCAGTTGGGTGAATCGTGACGTCACCCCATTCAAAGTGAATGGCAGAAGCGTTGAAGCGGCAACGCACGCCGCTGTGTGTAGGCTCTGTAACAGTTGAGGGCGTTGCAACTGCCTTACCAGGCTGTGATGCAGCCAGTCAGGATACTCTCTATGGTGCACCTGAAGAAGTTGCAGTGTATCCTCGAGTCCATGTTGAACCTCAGCAGCCTGGGGAGGAAAAAGAAGAACCGCTGTCGTGCTGTAATTTACTCATTAACTGCAGAATTACCTGTTGTCTTAGAAAATCACCTATTTGTTTCAGATTTTGAGCTCAAAATGTGTGCCCGAATGCACAAATCTGAGTGCATTTTTAAGGGATTTTTTGAAAATACTGTACAATAATGGAATAATACTTCTTAATATTTCCTATCTAGAATTTGTTCCCGTTTTGTTTGGTGATGGCACTCTGAGAGCAGGTGATGGTGACAAACCATTGGCCAAGCAGCATGTAGTCCGAGATGTGTGTCAGCCACGCTTGTCATCCCTCTGAGCTGTCAGGAGAACGTGACTTCTGACAGAAGCAGCCAACCTGCCTCTGTGACCTCAAGGTCGCAACTGGCACTGCTGTAGCTTTTAAATTAGCCCTGTAGGAAGACAGCTCTCTCTCCCTGCAATCCTTTTATTTTCTCCTCCTTTCTTTCTTTAAGCGACTCATGCTTCTCCTATGTTTTCAAAGACATATCACAAGTTCAAGCTTCGCCCAAAGAGTGGGCGATCAACTCACGCAATTTAGCATAAGTGGGTTTCTAGGTGTTTTGGCTCGGAATGTAATCACCACAATTTAAGCCCTCTTAACCTTTGCTTGTGATCTCATGGCCTTCTTCTCTAAGTGGCTCCAAGCTGTAATTTGTCGTGTGCATTGGCGTGCCACTGATGTGACGCTCTGCAGCTATAGGTGATCTTTTTACTTTGCTTTTTATGCACAAAAGCACTAATTGAAAGAGGTTAGAAGAAGTGGAAGTCGCTAAAAGATTAGCGTTGGCATTTACCCCCCATCACACCTATTACTAAGATAATTCCCATTAGCTGACTAAGAATTGCCCATGTATTACAGATAATATTTGACTCACTGGAATACTTTAGCACATACAGTTGCAAGAAAAAGTATGTGAACCCTTTGGAATTACCTGGATTTCTGCATAAATTGGTCATAAAATGGAGGAAGCCACTGCTGTCCAGAAAAAACATTGCTGCACGTTTCAAGTTTCCAAAAGAGCACCAAATATTCTGTGAACAGATGAAACCAAATTTGAGTTGTTTGGAAGGAACACACAACGCTATGTGTGGATAAAAAAAGGCACAGCACACCAACATCAAAACCTCATCCCAAATGTGAAGTATGGTGGAGGGAGCATCATGGTTTGGAGCTGCTTTGCTGCCTCAGGGCCTGGACAGATTGCCATCATCGACGGAAAAATGAATTCTCAAGTTTATCAAGACATTTTGCTGGAGAACTTAAGGCCATCTGTCCACCAATTGAAGCTCAACAGAAGATGGGTGATGCAACAGGACAACGACCCAAAGCACAGAAGTAAATCAACAACAGAATGGCTTCAACAGAAGAAAATACGTCTTCTGGAGTGGCCCAGTCAGAGTCCTGACCTCAACCCAATTGAGATGCTGTGGCATGACCTCAAGAGAGCGATTCACACCAGACATCCCAAGAATATTGCTGAACTGAAACAGTTTTGTAAAGAGGAATGGTCCAAAATTCCTCCTGACCGTTGTGCAGGTCTGATATGCAACTATAGGAAACGTTTGGTTGAGGTTATTGCTGCCAAAGGAGGGTCAACCAGTTATTAAATCCAAGGGTTCACATACTTTTTCCACCTTGCACTGTGAATTTTTACATGGTGTGTTCAATAAAAACATAAAAACATATAATTGTTTTTGTGGTTTTAGCTTAAGCAGACTGTGTTTGTCTATTGTTGTGACTTAGATGAAGATCAGAACACATTTTATGACCAATTTATGCAGAAATCCAGGTAGTTCCAAAGGGTTCACATTTTCTTGCAACTGTAGGTGTTTCTTTTGTGGAGTAGTTTCAAATCTATGATTTTATTATTTGTACACATCACATATACTGCTATGTTGTGCTTTTTAGTCCTCAACAAATCCCATGAAAAGACCAAACAAACAATACATACATACAATGGTTTGTTTGTTCTATATTTTCTGACTTCCCAACCTAGTCTGCTTCACAAGCCAAAGTATGTCCTACTGAAGATATATATATAGATAGATATATATAGATATATATAAATCATTTAATATGGTACGACAATATAGTTTGATTTGGTAAAAAGAGGGCTGGTAGTTTCCCTAAACAGCTGGGCAGCTTTCAACAAAGGTTTCTGAAAAGCAAGCAAATATTGCACATGGTGACTACAGTATTTACAGATTACGATGTATAAGTTATTGCGAGTTTTAGCTGCCTCTGGACTGTGTTTTTGTGATTGACTAAAAATGAACTGCAGTGTATTTGAAAGACCATTTCTCCCAACGCGATGCCATAGCTTACTGATTTGGAGAACTGTTAGACAAGTAAATAAGTTGTATCAGGCTACACTGACATTTCCTGTCAGTACAATCAAGTCATTGTTGGTTTTGTTCTTTTAAAATAATTTTCTTACAGTTTGATAAGAACAACATAAAACATTTTCAGACGTTATCTTTAACTCCAGACGATATTTCATGGAAACGAGGAATGCTTCATTATCATCAGCACCATCCATCCGTGCCCGACTCCAAATCTCCACGGTACTGCCAATATACATTTACATGCACAAAAACCTAGATAACACACTACAGCAAAGGGAATACCCTACAAATAATAATAGGCCCCCTTTAAACAATTCAATATAAACTTGTTCTAGAAGTTAGCGGAATGTACAATGTGTCCACAGAGAATCAGTGTGTACCTTTAGCAACCAAAGCACATGCTTGCCCAGTATTGAATTAACACAGACAAATGTGCAGCAGGCAATAGCTTGTTTTTTTTTATTAGGATGCACCGGCATCCCCCGAAAGAGCACTATCATGGGGCGGTGAGGTGCCTCTGTGCTGCAGGTGTTATCATTAAAACAATTTATGGCAACACATACAACTGTAATGATTCTGTAGATGCCCTTGGCGTCCTAAAATGCACACCATGAGGTCAGGGATGCAATGCAAATACCATAACCTTTCACAACACCCAGTTTCCTGCATGCAGGCTGAGGATTCTGTATAAATATCACATCATGTTTTACAACGGAATTAATTCCCATTACTATACCATTATAATTGAAGCCATTATTATACCCAGGTTGTATCTTCTCTGGGAAAAGATATTAAAGATTTAAAGTAATAAAGAGTGTTATATAAGGCTGTACTGAGAAGTGCTGTTTTCTATTTAGTGAAAAATGTAAGTAATATTTTCTGGTATGTTTTTTTTTTTAACCTGATTCGACACATTGGGCGCTTAAATAAGAAGAATAGATGTTGTATAAAGATGTGTATCGCATTCAGCTCATGTCCATTTGTATGAGCCCCGGTGTGTAATTCCCCACAAATTACCTGACTTTTTTTTTTTTCTAATTTCTTCATCAAACACAGTTAATAAGCATTCGCTCAGACCCTGCCGCTTCTCAGCTGGGATAGACATAACAAACAAAACGGCATCCACAAACTGATAAAGGTTCTGTTAAAGGTTATTGCTCTCCTGTCAACAAGCCATGAGCTGCCTTCTCTCCGCAACACTGCTTAACTCTCTCCACCTTCCCTCCCTTTCTGGATCAACAGAAGTTATGCATCCCGTGGGAGGGAACCACACAGTTTATTATTATGGAGTCAAAAACTGTTCATTGATTGAAGAACACATTACACCCTCAAGGTTGTTTCTCATCATCCACCACCAGCTCTCCCTTCCTCCTTTGTCAGCAAGGCAATAGAGCAGCGGCTTTAGGCCTCTGTGTTTTCTTTGGATGATAAAGTAATGTGTCTTTGTTATTGCTACCAGGACCCCTATTATCAGGCTTCTTCCTACTCATCTCTTACCTTTGCTCCTTTACCTGCATGTTATTCCTCATCTCAAAGCCTCATCCAACTTCTTGTTTGTCTGCTGGTGTTAGCCTTTGGGTTATAACCCCCTTTCTCTACTTAATATTTAATATATCTAAATCCATTATTGAATATCCTAAATGAGCCACAGCCATCCTATCAGCTATTCATTTAGTCTTCTAAATGATTCAACAGTAGAAAGGCGGATAAAGGAAATGCAAAAATATTGATATGTCAAACCTTACACTTGTCATAGCTGGCACCAAACACCTTTGTTGAGATTTTGTGCCTACAACTTTGTTTGGCTTTGTTGCCTTCACATGAGACTCAGGTGGAGTAGTAACGGTGGTCCTCGGAGGTTTCTAATTCAAGCTTCCAATTCTCCCTCCTCATTTTATTCTTGTCACTGTGTGAAATAGAGGATATGATAGACAGTTGATATTAGTGTGTAGTAGGTACTGGTGACTCATTACAGTGTAACCTGTGTGTCTGTGTCCACATTTAGGCTATCTCAACATCCAGTCTTGGCCTGACAACATGACAGACCTGAGTGTCTTCTCCAACCTGGCAACTATTGGGGGAAGAGCGCTATACAGGTACAAAACTGAGAACTAATGATTTGCTGGATAAGAAATGTTTTGGACCATGAGTGTAATATATATCATAGCTGTGTCATCGTCGAGTTAAACAGAGCTTGGTTGTGAGGAAAAAAAGCCATGCTAATAATATCTGTATGAGTTTAGATTTATTAAAAGTGAATAATGTTGCATATCACAATTTTTCTCTTAAACAAGAGTTCCTTCACAAAGTAAAACCAGACTTAATTCAGTGTTGATTGGGTTTATCAAACATTTTAAAGCATCCCACTTAATCAGAGACTAAGTACTTGTGGCTTCCCTGTAAACAAACTGTTGCTTACATTTAGCGAAACGCACAAACAATTATTTTCTGTATCCTTGAGGTCTAGTAAATGTGTCAATGGCATTTCATTTCTCAGAAAGCATTTGACATGCTGAAGCCCTTTTCTTCTGCTTTGCCATTGTTGACACATTGTTGTGCCTCTTGCAGCATTATTGTGTTGATCAACGGAATTGTGTTAAACCAATGGCTGAACTGATTTTTCCAACCAATCATGCATACACTTGTGTGTCCTCGTTTATATATACACAGTCTATGGTCTTCGTGCATGCGCATGAGACAAAGTAATGGTACCCACTGATATAAACACTACTCCTTAATGCTTCTAAAAGTCAATAACTTCCTAGGCTAGGACACCTTTTAAAATGTTCAATCTTTTAACCAGATTATCCGTTTTTGTTATTTTTAGCACAACTAGCCAGTTTCTAATTAATTCAACACAGAACTTCAACATGCTACCATAATGTATTGCAGAGGGAGTATCATGATGTGACATTTCCATTGTAGCACTCTGTAACAAGACAGAGGATTGAATATAGTAGTATCCTACATCTTGCTAAATTATTGTATTAATATTTGTGTGGCTTGGTTTATATATTTGACTACAAATTGATTTAGATGTGACCTGGTTTGTTGTGCTTCCATAGCTAATGAGTTAGTTGGTCACCAAGAAATATGGTTTACATCAAATCAAAACAGTTGGTTGGTTGAGGCCGTGTGTGTGTGTGTGTGTGTGTGTGTGTGTGTGTGTGTGTGTGTGTGTGTGTGG
>NW_011336015.1:339844-358986 GCF_000735185.1 Notothenia coriiceps
TAGTAGTAGTGTAGTCGTTAGTAGTGTAGTGTGTGTCGTGTGTGTCGTGTAGTGTGTGTGTGTGTGTGTGTGTGTGTGTGTGTGTGTGTGTGTGTGTGTGTGTGTGTGGCTTTAGTATAAAATGAGGAAAACATATGTAAAATATGTTGTTGTTGCAGCAAGATTTAGCAAAACACTGGAATACAAGAAATACAATTTACATAGGAAACATATTTAATAATCTATACACAGTATAGTGAAATGTTGTAAAGTAACAATTGTTCACAAAAAAGACTACAGTATGTGATAATCGCCTTTTTTTCGAAGGTGTTGTTTACTGTATCTGTATTGCTTATTTTAAAAAATGAATTCAAATGTGAATACTCGTTTCCCCACTTTAGTACTTAAAGGGGACCTATCATGCAAAATGCACTTTTGTGCGTGTTTTATAGATGAATATGTGTTTCCGGTGTTCCCGGGAACTCACCAAGTGTCAGAAAATACAACCCTCTCTCTTTTCCTCCATACCCAAATCTCTAAAAACGGGGCTGCAACGTATTTGATACATGTGGATTCTGATTTGCACCTCTATGATGTCACAGAGGTGCACTCCGCCTGTATGGTCAACTCTCCACCTATCAGGGGAATGAGAGGTTGCCGTGGCATGGCAACAGCATAGCAACAGCATGGCAACAGCATGGCAACAGCATAGTAACATGACGCTTGTACCTCGCCCCCTCCTTTGCAGGGGGGGGGTCAGCTCCAGCTCATGCAAAGACAGAGCTGGAGTGAGGCAAAATGAAGCATGGCTAAAATGCATGATCTGTTTGGTATTTTGAAAAATAAAACTTATAAATATACCTTATATAGGTATGGCCCTACAATATATTATTCAAATATAGCATGATAGGTCCCTTTTAAGTGTTTTTTTTATCAGATTGCTTACTTTAATACACTGCAAATGTGTTTTCCACTTAACAGTCACATGCCTTTGAATATTATGTTTGGATTTTATTCTACAATCCAGTTGATCTCCATTAATGTGTGTCTCAGTGGCTCAAGTGCAACGCATAGGCTGATAATTGACAAGATTAGCAGATGAATACACTGAGGAAATAAAAGTTATGTGTTAAATATGTCCGTTAAAGTATACCAAATGATGTTGGTCAGGCTTTATATTTAGTGCACATATTTAATTGAAGCTTGATTGATTTCAAGCATGTATAGGCCAATCCAGATTGCAAATGGTTGCATAGGCTATAGGAAGAGAGAGCAATAGCATTCTCGTTATACATGTGTTTTTAATGTGCACACACTTTCTATTTATATATTATTCACAATTCAAATAAGTGTATCCTAGGATATTGTCTTTAATTATATATTGAGCAACATAAATAAACAAGCTCCATGCCCATGCTTGTTGCTTGGTGTGTTTCACTAATCATGTCCCATAAGAATTATAATAAATTAATATGCACCTATTCTGCTTCAGTGTTTCAAATATAGGGTGTTCATTGAATCATTGGTTTGGTTGTAAGATCCATGTTAGGTTGCTTTACTTATGGTCATTATTTTCATTTGTATTAATTACATTACATAATCTCTGCCTGACATCAACAACAGGGTTTTAGATATTTTAAATAATATTATTCCAGTGAGCTTTCCATTTTCCTTAAAAAGGTATTATACACAAAAAAGAATTTTGTTGGACATGAAGCCATTTATTTACAAAAAAATACAACCTTCATAAATAGGTCACAGATTAACATGACAGAGGAAATTGTTTTAACATTTTTTTTTGTATCTAATTAGGGATCAAAACCTGTGAAATAAATCCTCTCTGCCTCTTCCCTTTCCACTCTCTGTTAAACCTTATCCCATCTCTTCCTGCTCCTCTCATCTTCCTCCTCTTCCTGTCTCGCCATCTCCTCCCCTCCCCTCCTCCCCTCCACCCATTCTTCCCTCTCAGTGGGATCTCCCTGCTGGTGTTGAAGCAGCAGGGCATCACGTCTCTGCAGCTGCAGTCCCTGAGAGAGATCAGCGCTGGGAATGTCCACATCGCAGAGAACAGCCAGCTTTGCTACTACAGCACCGTCAACTGGACCAGGCTGTTCCGTGCTGAAAACCAGAAGGTTTTGATCCGCAACAACCAAAGCCCACAGAAGTGCTGTAAGTTCATACCGAAACCTTCCCAAACATCAAAGAAGTGAACCTGTAGCAAGTGGAGATTCATCAATTTGCTTTGACTTCCTAAAACACATGATTTAACTGCAATGGTGATTCCGCACTGTCTGACGTACAAAGTAGTAGCATGTCTTTAACATGTTGTTCTATTGTAACACACAGCCCACTCTTTCTAATTATTAACTCATCTCGTCCCATCCCTAAAAGACATGCCATCTGTGGTTATTAAAAACACCAACATGACATATCTCATAGTTTACTTTAATCTGGAGGGAAGCTTATATTTAATAATGCAAATGACTCCTGTATCAGACACGTTAGCCTGAGGCTGTAACTGTTGAATATATGTAGATGACAAACACAGGAATCATCACAGTACATTTAGGAAAACATACCTGTTGTTGTGCTCCCAGGATAAAAAAGCCACATTTCCAAGAATGGAGCCACTGTGACTTGTCTGACACATAATGTTGTTTACCAGCCCAGTTCGTTTTTTACCCAATGCTGCCTGAAATCTTCACTGATCTCAAATGTTATTTCACCATCCCATTTTTGTCCCTCTGAGTCTTACACTCTAAAACCCTAAAACAGTTGATAAAATGTGAAATCCCTACTCTAATCTGTGATGTATTCTTTTTGTTCTAGTCTTGCTTTTAACATCAGTTGTGAAGCCGCAGGCACCATTGAGAACATTTTTGTGTTTTTTGTTTGACTGTTGTATTGCTTTCTGTTTGAGATGTATGCTTTAGCAGCGGAGTCAGACACTGATGGTTTGACAGAACTTGGGATTGTTAACCTGACTCAAATTCAACTTTAGACAACTCTGACCATTAGATCGATGCTCCAAATCAATGGTTTTGAAGGAAAGTAAAAGCTCCCATTTATGCTAAGGCTCTTTGATATAATGTGTTCTGGTTGAGGAAATCATTGTTCTTTTTATAACTTCACTCTGCTCCTTCAGAATGCAGCATAGGCACTGAACATATAATAGCAGAAACTAACTTGTTATTTCTATTACTTTATGTCTGTCGGAAGAGTGGACACTATCTAACTCATTTCTAAAGACAACTCAATAACAAATATTACGCAATAGGAATAATTCCCAACAGAACCATTCAGAAAAGAAAAATAATTAGCTAAATACGTGTAGTTCTGAAAAAGAATGTGTTTCTAAAACTGGAAGATATTTCATTTTATCACTGCCACAAGTGGTAAGACATTATTCATTTATGTATAGTGTTCATTAATGAGCCAGTATTTGCATTATTGAGTTGGCCCCTTTTCGCGGTTCCCGTGGGCAGTTCCTCAGTGTTGGGCACACACACTCTTTCTCTTCAGTGACTTTGAAGACTTGGGCGAGACTCAAGAGTCACACACTGCTCTCCTTGACATGGCTCTGCATGTGTGCATCAGGGTGGTTGTGTGTGTGTGTGTGTGTGTGTGTGTGTGTGTGTGTGTGTGTGTGTGTGTGTGTGTGTGTGTGTGTGTGTGTGTGTTTGTGTATGTGTAAACTTGACTGAGCTTAGCAGGGGATTCGAAAAGGGCAGGTCTCACACCCTTATGGGGCAGAGACAGAGGAGAAGACTGCCTGTGGCCATTTATTCAGTGTATGTCGATGTGATGTAGAATTATTTAGGTAAATGGAGAGACCTGAAAACAGGGATAACAGTTGAATACAGTTGTACTTTCTATATGCTAATTCTATGTGCTATTGCGTTAAGAATAGTTTCATGTATTTCATATATAATCATACAAAAAGTTGCAATCATTAAGATGTCAGTCCGGTTTGATTTTGCACAACACCCTATTTGCAGCTGGTAAGAGAAAAATAAAATATTTCTGCCTTTTTTGCACAAAGTTGAAATGTAAATTAAGTTTGAATATTTATACAAAAAACAAGTTACAATATTTCAGGAAAAGAATCCACCTGCTTCAGATTATCTAATGGACACATAATCCAGATTTTAATAAAATGGGTGTGCGTTGCAGTGCTAAGCACAACTTCGGAAAACTCTTCTGATCAGGCATACATTTCTCCTTAAGGTGGCTTAATTAAACTTTGTACTTTTGATAAACTGCATAATGACACCCAGCAGTTGCATAGCCTCTTGACAGGCACATCCAAATAATGTTAGGCTTCCATATGCAGAACTACGCTACTTAATTTAATCAGGATTACAAAACTGTTCACTTGGTGTGATAGCCTCATGCATCCAGCGAGAGGTCATCTGAAAATAATCCGAGGTTGAAGAGGTTTCAACACTCTTCCAAAAGTTTCATCAGCTTGAGTTGATAGTTTAGTTTAATTGATATTTGTTGTCAAATAAGTTAAATATTTGCTCACCCAACAAGACCAAACACGTCTGGCTGTAGACTTATAAACTAGAGTTGAGTAATTCTGCTGACAGCTTTGGATCTGAAAATTATTCTGATTCTGTTTTGACAGGGCGCTCTCCTTAAGTCTGCCTGCTTTAAATAAAAATCACCCTGTTTTTGAAATGATCTTCACTGATCATTTAGCATAATTTGCAACTTTAAAGGTCGTGGAAAGTGAACTAAAAGGTTTTTGGCTGAAAAAATACTTTTTTTGTCAAGCTTAACGTTTTATCAGTAGAACCAATAGTGTTATTGAGTAAATGTATGGTTTGGACCTGCAAATAAGACACTCACCTTTATTTGTATTGTCTCAAAGGATGCATATTACATATTCATAAAAAAGCCACATGGATGATTTGGTTTATCTGTGTTCAGACTTCTCTTAAGTTACATCTCCCTTCCTCTCCTTTATATACACATGTTTTGGGGTAGGACAAGTTACACCTTTGTCCTTAGTTGCTTCAAACTTAGCAGAGGTCTAATCACAACAAGTGGCATAACAGCATTTACTCTTATGTAGACCATTTCTCAGGAGGAGCGCTTTAAGCAAGCAGGACACAAAGTCCTCTTGAAGTAGATTGTAGCCATGGTTATTTTTATCAGCAACACCTGCGCTTTTACTACAGTGAGTATTCGGAATGTTTTTTGTAGAACAGGCCAATTGGAAGCAGACTGGTGCTCTATAAAACAAACGATCTTAGCTTAGAGCAACACTGAGGTAAATGATCAGTGAGCATACTGCAGCTGATGAAAACCAATGTAGTTCACTTTCAAAATAAAAGGTGTGATCACATGAGCACATTTTGGCAACATGCTCTAGCAGGGATTGTATCCATTGCATCCCTTAGGTGAACGATTGTAATGGTCACTCCATACATTTCACTGTATGTATAAAATATCCTACTGCAAAAGTGTTATCAAAATATCAAGTATACAGGAGGCGCAATCATGCAGTTTCGTAATTTTATGCAAAATGTAGTTGAAGAAACCTACCATTTTAATGTATACCATGTAGTTCAAAACACTCCCAACTGCATGTTGCATAGGATCAAGGATAATTTCCAAGGTAGCATACACTCTTTAGTGAGAGCGAGATACTTCATCATCATCATATCATGTTATCCAGTTGTCTCCCCTGAGACTTAAAGGCACCTGACAGCACAAGCCTCATGGGCTGTTGTTTTCCAACCATGTCAGCAACATCTGAAGTTGGTATTCTTTTGATCTTGCAGCTGCTGTTTCCTAAAAAAGCCATCCAACGCTTCCTCTTCCCTTGTTTATTCACTTTTTTACATCACCCATCTCCTCTTCTTTCTTCTGCCTGGTCAGTTTACCTAGAGTGCTGGAGGCTGAGGTGTTTTCTTTTTCTCTTGTTCAAGGCAACGCTTTCATCTTCTGCTCTCTAAGAAACACTTTTTTCTCCATGTCTCTGAATCTTTTTGTCTCCCTTTTTTTTAATTATTCTAAACATGGATATTGCTGACTCTGAGGCATGGCCCCTTGCTCACATGTGTCCAGGACCTTGAAAACAGCTTTTTTTTTATCCATCTATTCAAAGATGAAGAGGAGAGGAGAGGAAAGGAGAGGAGAAGAGAAGAGAGGATGTTTTTAAAATCCCGACAAGTGGGAAATAATGTGAGACGTAGATGGGATGGTAAAAGTTCTGAGTGTATGTGCAGTGCTGTCACCACGTTACTTGAACACTCATGTTGTCACTGTAATGCTCTCAGATGTAGCAACCTTTGTGGAAACGGAGCTGAACGGGTGAGAGAGAGAAAGGGAGAGGCCTGTTGTAATGGAGTCTGTTGGAACTATATGAGAAACTGTGAGGCAGAAACAGCGAGAGCAGCATAGGATGTTCGCTGTGAGTGGGCACTTTTAATGCTTGTCTTTTTGTAAATCAAAAGTGTTGATTTTTGTTAAAACTTCACATGACTTTGCAACAAGTTATTTGTTCTCTACTGTATATGTGGTGCTATGGATTTGGTTGTTGAAAGCAGATACTGATGTTATTGGACTAATCAAATAGCATTTCGAATATTCAATATATTCAAGCCTTTTGACAACAACAAAAAAGAGTAAGAGCTGATATGGCTGTTTTTTTAAATTAAAGCCTTTAAATGAGGTTATAAATTGATTTTCAGCTTCCTTTCTATAAGTCCAAGTTAAATAAAAATGTCTGCATGGCAGCTGCAGGTGCTTGCTATTTTCCAATAGTGCTTTGTCACTGTTAACTTAGCATTTTTATAATGAAGTGTACTTCATGACTATCTGCCATATCTCACAGTCCTTCACACACACTATGCATAGGTTCAACACAGAATATACAGTTTGCTCACATTGGACAGCCATCAAAGTCCATAGACTGAACAGAGATCATTAATGTTTTAAAAAGTGTAACTGTTTCGGCGATCAAATGAGAGCATTTTGTTTCAGGAACTTGGTCTTCTTTAAGTTCATCCATGAGGGTAATTATTTGGGACAGCTGGATACATATCGTTTGACACTTTTTTATTCACTGCATAAAAAAAGCAGTGTCGCTGAGCCCTACACCTATTACTCCATCTTTCTGCAATTATCCCTGCCATTGTTAAGGAAAGTCGTACCCAGAAAAACACACCTTTTATAGACAACCGCAAATTAGGAGCTGCTCTCTAGAGGCAGAGATATTTAATGTGAAAATAAACCCTCGCAAATTGCATGCTTTATTTCATCTAGCCCTGTTCCTCTTCATAAATAATGTGACTATTTTGGATGATTTTATATCTGGCTAATTGGAGCCAAATTGGGGTTTACTCTCTGCATCTGCACCGAGTCAGCAATGCACAACTGCTTCTACATGGATGTAATTTCTTTGTGTTTACACTGGTTTCTTTGTGCTTATGTGTGCATTGAGCAGCTAAGGAGCGCATGGTGTGTAACCCGCTGTGTTCTGACGCCGGCTGTTGGGGTCCTGGCCCAGATCAGTGCCTCGCCTGCAGATTCTTCAGCCGTGGACGAACCTGTGTGAAAAACTGCAACCTTTATGAAGGGTGAGTTACAGTGTGCATATACACGTACACCCCTTATTGTTATATTAAAGTGTATGTTCTTGTGTTTGTCCTCAAGTACAAGTAACATGTTAGGTTCACCCACACAAATGCTTAATGCAACCTTCATCTTGTGTATTACGTCATCTTAGTGATACTCACAAAATAAAGCACACCACACTGCAAGCTTTCATTGTGCTTTTTCTGCAATTGTTCAAACTGAATTACAAAAGTTGTTCTTCTCTGTGGTGACAGAATTGCCAAGTTTGTCAGTGCACAGTCTGGTTTATTTCAGGTCTGTCTGACTACTGTGCAATTAAAAAAAACGTCAGCTCACCTTGGATTGATACAAGCAGACGTACCTTTCAGTAAACACTTTTAGAGACTCAATATGAGTAGCTGTAATATCACTCCAACTCTCCACATAACACCATAGGTCAATTAAAAAATAAATAACCTTATAGATCAACATGTCCACCGCCTTTCCTCACTGTCCCTCTGCAACACAATGTATTTTCAATTACAAACCTTGCAGTTGTTGCAAAATGAAGTAAAGTGTATTTTGCAACCAGTGAGTGATGGACGTGGTTGGAGCAAACTGTGTGTACTTCATCTCACCCAGAAAATGTAGCATTGTGTCACTGCCAAGAGGAAATCTAATCGACTTTTGCTGCAAGAAAACCCAATCAAACATGTACTTTTCAGCTCAGAAACTCACTGCGAGTCAAGAAAACATTTAGTTTAAGTGCTTTTTGGTTATAATCAGCACACTGAGGCAGGTGGGTCTTGGATTGAAGTGTTGCTGGTTCATTGTCTGTGATGGAGGAAGCAGTATAAATTTGGCTTTTATCAAATTACCTTTCAGTGCACTAACAAATCTTTTATTTTTTCCTTGAATTAAGTAACCACATATATTAAGTGCTGATCACTTACCGTAATCCTCAGATGAAATCACTTAAAAGGCAGCTTTTTTGAAAATCTAACAAAGGGCTTTACAATGGATAGTCTTAAATATTAATTCTGAATTGTATGCTGATCTTTAACAGAAAAAGGTTCATGGCTCTGTGCTGCAAATGTTTTACAGTCAAATCAATTGAAATGTTGATCAAAAGTTTAAATGGTATCTAGTTATAGAAAAAATCTGCTTGAATAGACTATTTTAGATGAAATGTTTTTTTACACGTCATTAAGACATAAGATCTAAAGTGATAAGCAAACACTATACTATAGGTCGTTCCAGTTTCCCTAGTTTGATAGATAATGCTTTCTGGTCTTAGTTGTCTGGTCAAGGACACTTTTTTAAACATGCTTAACTCCACATAATTACCTAAGAATAGGAGTGGTGGAATTTTCCAATAATTCTGATTTGTTAAAAAAAACCTGCTGCACTACATCAAAACTTAAATTCCGGTTCAAAAACACCCCTAGGCTCTTTGTTTCAGCTTTCAAATCCTGCAGTAATTTTTCTGTTTACCATGGATAATATTTAAGAGCCGCGGGGTGAAAGGAACAAATTAAAGAAGTGTTGGTGATTCTTGGTTTAAAAGGCACCCCTGTAGAGATTCAAAACAATAGGGGGCCCTTGACTATAAAAGGAACTTTATCTTGATGTAATCCTTTTCTAAAAAAAATGCAATGACTGGATCTGCTACCTGGAGAGTTTCATTAATAGCAGAATAGTCCCTGCAGAACTGCTGGAACTAGATGTTTTTAAGTCTGTATTTGATCAAATGCTAATGGTGGCCACAGTGGAGAGGAATGAGGAGGACCAAAAGGGGCTGTTAGGGCAGGGGGGCTAGGCGTGTCACTGCGTGTCACAGTCACTGCTTGCGCACGGGGCCACGCCCTGCCTACCTGTCCACCTGCACGTCAGCACCCCCCACACCGCCAGAGTAACCGATACAACCTGTACCTCATCTGTCCAATATAAAGCTTCACTGAATGAAAACATTATCACATGTGTGTCATAAGTCAAGCTTTCAACTCAAGTCATATTTCATCGCTGTGTGTGCCTTATTTTTTTGTCAAAATCTATCGCTGGTTTAATCAAAATGTTATGTTGCCCAATAGTTCAAGTTCGCCTTTATTCCCATGTGGATTGGTTTGGCAGTAAAAGTGTGGCAAATGATTAGCAAGGAGAATAAAGGTACTTGAGTTTAATAATTGTCGAGTACTAAAAACACAAGGAAGCCCCTTTATTCATTTAGTGAATTAAAGGTTAATATTGTCCTAATTCAACCTTAGTGGTTTATTTAAAATGTTTTTGCACAACATTTTCAGCGAGCAAAAAAGCATCAAGGAGCTTGCATTCCCTTAGACCTCAAACAATATGGATTTTACTGTTCAAAATGCCAGACATATTGTTTTTCTTAGTTTGTGTGAACAAAGCCATTTGAAATGCAATGTTGTTTTTTTGTATGAAATCCATAAAATGCTATATTATTAAAGTTAGGGTAGGTAAGAATGGAGAAACCAGCTCGAGTGTGCTAGAATTTGAAATTACGCAGCCGAAAAAAATCTGCCCCTTCCTTCAGACTTCCTTACAGAGCCCCTCGTCCAACACACACAAACGTGCACATGACCACGATATAAGTTTGTGCACAGATGGAAGGCTGACAGGCAGGTAGGCCATCCAGTTATTTTAGCCGGGCCGGCTAAAATGATTGGTCGTGCTTTTTACAGCACCACGGCTTCCACAGATGAAATGTTTTAATGTATTTATTGTCAAAGCATTAAATATATTGATTGCTATCGGGATGTTAAGAAGATTCCATGGAATATAACAAAAAGTGTTTCTGAAGTGAATTACCTACCCCACCTTTAACTACAAATGTGATGCTGTATTTGTGTGCCTTAACAGAAGCAGAAAAGCAGAAGACAGGAGAAAATCATGGAATAGCGTATGAGTATTAAGTGTCAGTGATAACATCCAGCTACACTGCAGCCTTTATTATTTCAACCGGCACAGACCCAGACAAAGGCTCACCTCTCCGGCCTCCTGGAAGGTTTTATGAAGGTCACATGAAGCATAATTAATACTAATTTGTTTTAGATCCCACTGCACCAATGGCAAAAAAATTGAACACTCTGTTTTCCGTCATTGACCAAAAAATAAGTACCCAAACGTCATTCTCCTTGTCCTGTTGCCATCTCAGCCATACTGTGGTCAGATGTAATGACTTTTGGAGCAGACTCTGGTGTTTTACAATTATAATGGGATTTCATAAATTGAATAACAAGGCACTTAATTTAATTGATTTTTGAAAGCCCTTACATGTACTGCACCTATCAACTGCATTGACCCCCAGCCTGATGGTATCACTGTTACAGTTAGCTAATTAGCTACAATTCTGGATGCATCAGGGATGTATGTGTGTGCGAGACTGCCTTTAATGACCACATTTGCTAACCTTTAATTATAAGGTAAACATTGTGAGATATGATGCTCACACAACAGATGGAAACAGACACGTCTAATCATTTTTGAATAATTCTTCTTTCCCTCTCAATCCATCCATCCGTCTTCTTTGCTCTAGAAATGACATCCTGAACTTCATTTAGTTCTTATTTATTTACAAAGAAAGCTCTTAAAAGAGAGCACTCTGGGAAATAAAAAAATGTACTGACATTGATTTGTTCTGTCTTTTGCAGAAGTTGTCCAGGAGGCGATTCCACTAAATATGCAGACTATATAACACAAATATTGTGATTCAGTCAAAATATAACTAAATGTAGGCCTACTTGTTTTTCGTTCTGCGCTGCATTGCATTTAGATTATTTTCAACCACCCTTCACTTTTACTGTAGTATATTCTGCTATATCTTCTGAGGACACAAAGCCTTGTTATTGTTCTATTTCACAAATCATTTATTGTCCCTCCCCTATATCACTCTATTTCTCACCCTCCTAATCCCTCCCTCCTTACCTGTCTTCCTGTCTCTCAGGGATATCCGAGAGTATGCCAACGGGTCAGTGTGTGTGGAGTGTGACGCCCAGTGTGAGCAAGCTGACGATGACTCTTTGACCTGCAACGGTCCGGTAAGTTTGCTCCTTTAGACCCTAAAAGTAAGGCAGATACCGACACAGTATTGTATCTCATGTGTGACAGTAGTTGTTGGAGCAGTTGGTTTGGGTTTGTTTTTATCTGTTAATCAAAGATAAATCATGGAACTATTCCTTTTTTTAAAGATAACCTGCAGTCTCATCTTTGTCAAAGCTAAAAGCCATGAGCCAACGTAAATATAAGTTATAATGTGACAGCAAAAAGTTAATACGAGGTTAACATTTTTGTCAGACAAGATGGCTATGTATATCCTGTATTTTTCTAAATGTCAACGCATGCCATAAAAAGAGCAAAACCATCAATACATTGAACTAACTAAAAGCCGAATCAGCTGAATGGGCTAAACTGTTGTTTTCAGTGTTGATCCTCTAAATGAAAACCATTCAAGGCCAGAGCAGTGCTTCACTCACCACAAAGCAAATGACTTGGCGCTGCAGACATTCCCTGTGGTCATCTGAGACTATGATTAATTATTGTATTAGCAGTCAAACTGTGCCTTTCAGCTGTGCTATTGATTATGTCTCATGTTCCGTGTCAAAGGTAAAACTGATTGTTTAAGCTAAGATCAGCATTATTTTGCGGGAATGAATTAAAACATCAACACGTGTGACTCTATATAAATCTGTTTTTATTTTAAAGTTAAATATCAAAAAGGTATTCATGAACAGTCGTTCTTTTTTTTATTCCAAAAGGATGTTTTTTTTTCCCTGACACTTTTTGCACTTCAAAAGCTCTTAGAATATACTGCATGCTCTTTGAAAGATTGTTTGGGCGCAGCTGTACATAAGAACAATTCCAGAGTGGAGAAAAAAAAAATCCCTGACCTTCATCTCTGTCTGCATCTCCTGCACACTACACCCACAGCCACACGAGCCCCCTGACCCCGCGCTTTCTCTTAAAATCGCATCTCTCTGTTTGATAGAGGGATGATTTGCGACAGATGCAAGCCAGAAGGCCGATGTTTTGTCTTCTGTGTCCCATCACACTCTGTCAGATAGTTCAATGAATGCCTAATGCAGTTTAGAAGTTGGTTGATTTCCAAAACAACTTGTGTGTGTGTGAATGAGTGTGAAAACAGAGGAGGCAAAAGCCAAATTAAGTTGTGTGTGCCCGTTGTTGATGTTAGAGGGGATTGATGTTGTGATTATCTATTGCTTATCATTTTATTGATCTATTGATCTATTCATCCACCATCTTTGTTTGTGACTTAAAGAGTGTAAGAGTCACGTTTCTGAATCGGACACTCTGAGTGGATGCAGTCACAGACATTCGGAGTCTGATTCAGAGGGTTGCCTGTCAGTTCCGTTGCCTGTCAGTTCCGTTGCTATGGTTCCGTTGTTAAGTGTACTGAAACAAGAGCTGGTATAATTCCAAAACAATATAAAAATTGGAATACGTTATTTTAGTGTCTTAAAGGTAGACTGAGGTATGAAGGGTTAACGTTACATCTTAGGATAATTTGTAGTCATGTTCTGTATACATACTAACATATAAGGGTATAATTAGTGTGGTTACTCCGTGTTTACGAGCTATAACATTAACGTTACATCACTCTTTTTCACTTCTTACTCAGTCAGCCAGACTGCAGATATCACCATTAGATTCACAAACATCATCCATTTCTTCACTGCTGGAGATGACATTGTTGTCAGCTGCTGATACTGCTGCTGTTGCAGCTTGTGGCGCCTTTTTCAATGAAAATAACTTTCTAATATCCATAACTTTATAGGCTATTAGCTTAAAACTCGTCAGGCACTAGCAGAGTCATATGGCGCTGGGCACTAGGAAGGATCACTTCTTCTTCAGGGCAGGGAAGGCTACGCAGTACGCAGGCTACTGTCCCGCAGCAGCTGCCTCTCTGGTGGACCCCGGCACTGCACATTACTCCCGAGACGTTTAAAAAAAAAAACAATTTTTTTTTTTTTTTAAGTGAAACATCCGGGGCTTTTAGAAAACATCCGGGGCTTGAGCCCACGTAGCCACCCCCTAGCGCCGCCACTGCTCACGAGTGCCTTACGAAGTTGCCGCTCACAAAGTTGCTGCCGGAGCCTGAGAAACTCCACCGGCGGTCATACGATGGCTTAAGATGCCCTCACGAATGGCCCTCTCAGGCTCCGGCAGCAACTTTGTGAGCGGCAACTTCGTAAGGCACTCGNATCACCCAAACGCCTTCTGGTCTCAAATCTGCAGAAACATCTTCTCCATCAACCAACACCAACATGCACCTCATACAATATAAGATTATTCACAGAGGCATAACATCACAGACAACCTCTCTCTTTTGCTGGACTGCCACATCCCCCTTCTTCCATCCCTTTGTTTACTAGGAGACATTTCCAATGTGAACATCAACATTACATCAAGTACTGTCCATAGACCTAATCATTGCAAAAACAACTATCCTCATGAATTGAAAATCACGACACAAAAGCAATATCACAATTTGGAAAAACCTGCTTAAAGAATACATTTCAATGGAAAAATGATCTGCCGGCATAATAAAACAAACCAATGNCTCATAATTATAAGGTTGTGGTCCGTCATATGCATTCGAATATTCATGTTCAACTTCTTCTGTGTCGAAACTAGCATTGGGATCCATGTTTATTAATACGTTACACCGGCCGCTCTCCCCCTTGTGTCCCCCGTGTTACGTCACACGCGGGAGGTCACGTGCCGAGGCTTTTTTTATGTGGAAGTGAACATTTCTTACAAAAACGACGCCAGATGTCACTGTAGTGTATATTTCTGTATATGTTTTTGAAAATCTAGTGTATTCATCATTTTCATACACATTTATTCATAGGTGTCTTTAACCTGGAAGTTGCTCTTTAAACGTTTTGCTGTTAACTTTGGCTTGAATGGATGATTTGAGTTGTAAATATTGATGCTCCCTGATGCCGTACTTCTGGACCAAATCAGAAAATGGAATTAACTTGTGTTCATGAAATATATGTTTGAGGTGTGTGATGCCTTTGGCAATCCATGATTTGAAATGTAAAGGTTTTCTGTTTATTAGAAAGTCAGGATTGTTCCAGATGGGAGTGTGTTCGGTGGGTGAAATTGTATTGTTAGTTAATTTGTTGAGGCTGTCAGAGTTGTGGCTATTGCAGGGTTTTTGAAGCATGGATGACGTATGATGGAGCGGCTTATGAACGGTAAGTCTGTAATATTAATATCTTTGCATAATGTTTGTTCAATGTCTAACCAGGAGGTGTCGGAATTATTAGGATTAGTCCATTTATAAATGTATTGTAGTCTCTGACCAATGAAGTAATGCAGAACGTTTGGTGCTTCTAAGCCACATTGACTCTCATGTTTTTGAATAGTAGATAGTTTGATTCTCTGTGTTTTCTTTTTCCAGTAACATTTTAAGATGGCAGAGTCTATAGATTTGAACCAAGTGGGTGGGCGTTTAATAGGGATCATTGAGAATAGGTAATTTATCATTGGGAGTATAGTCATTTTGACTGTTGCAATTCTGCCTATAACGGATATTGGGAGATTCATCCAACGTTGAAGGTTGTCTTCTATTGTTTTGAGAAGTGGGGTGAAGTTCAGATTTACTAACTCTTTCAGCCTGGGGGAAATGTTGATTCCTAAATAAGTAAAATTACCAGTACGCAGAAAAGAAGGCTGTGTTTGGACTGCCATCACACAGCTATTAGATGAGAGTGGAAGAACGGTTGATTTAGACCAATTAATAGTATAATCGGATAATTCAGAAAGATGAAAACTCAGTTATGGAATTGACCTTTAACGATTATTTAAAAAATGTACTGGCATGGGGGCAACATTTTACAATTGTATCTTTCCCAAATAAATGGCAGGTGTGCTTTGATTCTGACACAAGCAAAATACACAAAGGTCAAACACGTTTGAGTTCAACGCTATTAAACAGCAATACAAACATACAATCTTGATACAGGGTGTATTTTGTACATTTTTGGTGTCTATTTTTGTGTAATGCTCTTTGCTGGTTTGGAGTAGAAAGTAACGATTTCCCAAAACCCAGTGAGTTACACCTCTACTTTTGTATACAGTATTTGAACAGTAACAAGGCAAGACCACCTTATAACAATTCTTAACAAAAACAAGTATTGAAAACATGAAAAAGTTTCCATTTGACAATAGCTGACACATATAAGAAACCATCCATTTTTTATTAAACCAAATATTTCTTCAATTCAATTCCTTGCTCAATATATTCCATTGCTTTAAGCCCACAGATAGTTTGAGTGAGGATCATTGTCTGCCTACCCATCTTGTTAAATGTCAGAGATCTGCCATTATTTCAAGAATGCACTCGGCATTTGAGAGAAAAAGCCCGGTGGCTTTCTTTCATACCACTGACGCTACTTTGATTGTCACAACTTCTTTCATGGTTCTGAGTGAATGCAATGGCATTTTTATAATTAAATGATCTTTCATTCTTTACGCATAGCATCTATTTATTGGGACTAAATGCCAAAGCTTGAGCTTGAATATAACAGATAGGTGTTTTTTTGCAGTTATCATTATTGAGTGACATAGATTGTTTGATGTAATCATATTCTCATAGGGCTTTTGGGCCTAGTTTTTACTAAAATATCAACTTGACACAGAAATACATTATAGGACATAATAAGCATTAATATAATATGGATTTCCATTGCAAAGATTGTTCTTCTTAAATCAAATGTAAAAGACCCAGAACACATGGATACATTTCCACAGTGTAATGCAAACAAATGTGTATTAAAGGTCCCATGTCATGCTTTTCTGGTTATTACCCGTCCCCTTGTGTGTTATGAAGGTTTTTCTGCATGTAAACGGTCTGCAGAGTCAAAAACCCTCAAAGTACACCTTGTAGCGAGTAAAACTCTAACACATACAAGTCTATGCTGTCTATGCTTCCCCTGAACGCATCGTTGGAGATTTCTCTTTTTCCATTTGTTTCTTCCCGGAACCAAAATGGACCAATCCGCGGAGCTCCTCACACACCAGGACCCCTTGGCGTCACTATCAAACGCAGTGAAGGGACCTTTGGCGTACATTTTCAACTAACAGGGAGTCCCATTGACTTGCATAGAGCTCCCTGGTTTGTAATAGACGGTCTATTACAAACCAGGGAGCTCTATGCAAGTCAATGGGACTCCCTGTTAGTTGAAAATGTACGCCAAAGGTCCCTTCACTGCGTTTGATAGTGACGCCNAAAAATCTCCTGGGGGACAATCCCCCCAGACCCCCCTGCTGGGGTTGGGTTTTCAGCATCTCACGTTTTTCACATGTGGTGAATTTGTAGGATTGTCTCCAGGTCTGTCTTTTTATTGAGTACAAGACAAGTGTGCCTTTTTATGTTATACAGCTCAACTTTGATTCTAGAAACTTGATGACCATCATGAGATTAACATTTTTTGAAAAGCAGTTTAGTCCTATGAAGGGATATAGCTTAAGGGATATATGCACTGTACTTCACTTTTTTCTAAATCACAAAAAAAAATTGGAATCAATTTCAGTGGTTCAAAATGTTGGGTCCCAATTTATTGACGAAAGGAAAAGAGTGGGTCCCGAGGCTGGACCACTTGAGAACCACTGGTTTAGATCAAAGCTACAATATGCACTTCCAGGCACCTTGGAAGAGCTGAGAGATTAATGTTTTATTATGGCATTTTTACTGCAGTCACTTACAGTATCATAGATGTAAATCTTGAGCCAGCTACCTAACAGTCCCTATAACATCCAAACAGGGATGTCTCAATAGGAGAAATCTAGTAATGACAACTAACATGACTGAAATTACATGATTCAAGATACCCAATTTGATACATTGGTAAAAAATAAATCAAAATTACCTCTCTAACATTTATTTTATATTTCTTTGAAAACATCTCCTTCAAACAACGGTATTTATTGACGTTTTTCGGTTAAAACTACCCTTAAGTAGATAACATTTTAACTAATCATGTTGACTTTTCAATAGCACCTGCGGTACCAGCTGCTAAAAGCTGAAAGCCTTTACTAATGCTAAATGCTATATGGATTTGTGTTGTTTGCTTGCAGCATTATCATGGATATATAGGGTGCCTTCTGTGCTATTGAGTGCAGGAATAAATATGATATGATATAAACCTCTACTTACTATTGGCCTCATTAAGGTGAAGAGACGAGTCTGGAAAGGAACTGGAGAAAGGTCAATGCACGTCTTTGAATATTCTGTGGGTGTATTTTGTGTATTCACATGCATGTAACCACTTGTATCATTGTTAACCTTTATCAAAATGTGTCTACAGCTTAAAAGAAAATGTCATGTTCTTACATATATTTCTGTATTTCCGTTTTGTTTGAATTTGAAGTATTCTATTCCACAGTCTGTCAATTTTCACTTGGATGCACAGTTGGTTTTCCCTGTGTGGCAGAGGAAGACACTTGAATGATCCTCCAGGGGTGTATGGATGGAATGTAAATATGCAATGCAGAGAAACCAACTAAAGCTTTGTTTGTCATCATTAACGCAATAAATGCAACTTGGGCGTAATCTTCGACTCCAGCCTTTCATTCCGTCCCGTACTCTTCAGACTCCGGCCTTCTTTCTATTCCCCATTCACGCCTCCACACTTTCGAGGACCATGCCTTTGGTGTCGCTGCCCGACCCTCTGGAACTCCCTCCCTGCTGAAATCCATAATACCCCTTCTCTGGACATCTTTAAGTAAATCGTTAAAACTCATCTGTTTAACATAGCCTTCCATCATTCCATAAGTTACTCATCCCCCTTGCACTCACTAACTGTCACACATCTCCTTATCTGTATTCTGTCTCCTTGTCTGTTTATGTTTAGTCTCAGCAGGTTTTGTTGTTTGTTTTGTGTTTTCCTCTGTTTAAGTGTCTTTGGGTATATGAAAGGTGCTATATACATTTAAGTTGTTTTTATTGTTATTATTACAGTACAATTTCATATCGCTGCAGTAAGCTAGTGATCTTGGATAAACTCAGCTTTTGTTAAGGTTTTCACGCTTCAGGGTCCTTGAATACAATACGTGTTTTATGTAATGCAAATCTACGCAATTTCATGTAGCTCCACAACATGTAGTGCAGGAATCCACTCAGACTGTAGGTTTAAAGGTCCCATGTCATGGCCATTTCTACTGATCATAATTCCATTGTTGAGGTATTCTAAAATAGATTTATACTGTGCAATTGTCCAAACTCACATTGGTTTCTCATACAGCATCTCTGTAAAGTATGTGTATTCACTCTCTGTCCTAAACGGCTGGTTGGAGCTCCTGCCCCCCCCCTCCCAGTGAGCCCAGTGTGCTCTGATTGGTCAGGACTTTACGAGGCTCGCTGCTCAGTGAGCTGGCTTACTGGTGTGGTTTCTGGGTCGGCGATACAGCGAGATAGCGCGAAAGTCATCCTGAGCACACACAAACACTCACAGCCAAAGTAAAAACAATAAGTGTGGCTTGATATTGAGCAAGAAAAAGGTTCATAAACGCTGTGAGAATGGGTCTGCGAGACTGCCAAGGCACAC
>NW_011336016.1:0-418 GCF_000735185.1 Notothenia coriiceps
CAATGCCAGGATGTGTAATCCTTGTGAACTTTTGTCATTGAGATATGGATGTTTAAATTGTCAAAACCTTGCATAAAATCTCTCTCTCTCTCTCTCTCTCTCTCTCTCTCTCTCTCTCTCTCTCTCTCTCTCTCTCTCATGCGCAATGTATACACAATATTGTTGTCTTAAATTTGATTGTTGCTATGATGAATAACAGGTATGAATTGTTCTTACTCATTTCCCTTCAGAAGTGCCATTTTTTGGACTCTAAGCAGAAATTGTACTGAAATCAGAGGTCAATCCGTTTCTTCACTGTTAAGAGTATTGTTTTTTTGCTATGGAAAAAAAATATTTTAGACTGTTCATATTTCATTCAATTTCATGTGTCAATTGCTTGTCATTCTCTGTATAGATAGTATGGTCAGTTGGTGTAACC
>NW_011336016.1:435-13948 GCF_000735185.1 Notothenia coriiceps
TCATGCCTCTGCGCCCCCCTGGGGGGGCGCGCCCCCCACTTTGAGAACCACTGGTGTAACCGATAAATGTCAATTGGCGTAACCAATGTTTCTTATAAAAAAACTGATATTGCACAAAAAAGTTACTATGAATATGATTCTAGCACTCTTCTACACTGAAAAAATGAAATTTAAAATTATTTTAAACCAACTGACCCAAGAATAGAGAGAAAATATTAATGTCTACGGCATACTGACTTGCTCAGTACAACAAAAAACGATATTATCTAAGTTTAGAAATACAATATTTTAAATATATTTTGAGATGATATTTCATAATAAATAAATTATTTTCATCAGTATACTTACATAACTTCTAGGAGGGTGAATTATTTCATACTTGTCATGTTTTGTGGTTACACCATTTGACAATTTAACGGGACTGTGATTCTTTAATTGATTAAAAATGGTAGAAATGTCATATAAAACACTTACACCAACAGAAATGCAAACTATACATTTATAAAAATCTAACATGTTGTTTTAATAAGTTTAAAGCATATTTTTGATTTGGACATCATACCAACCCTTATTTGTCACTGACCCAGGGGAGGCCTTCCAAAGCTTGCCGCTGTATTTACTCCCTCCATCTGACAGGAGGGAGCCTCGTTGAGCTGCAAGTGTGGCTACAGACGGAGTTCACTCCCTGAGACTGCCAAGGCACACNCAAAGCTTGCCGCTGTATTTACTCCCTCCATCTGACAGGAGGGAGCCTCGTTGAGCTGCAAGTGTGGCTACAGACGGAGTTCACTCCGTCACGGAGGGGTAGGGTCGAGGGAGTGGTTTGGGATTGGGCCAAAGAACAGATCTTCAGAGGCGGAAATGAGATAAATGGGAAAGGCTCACAGAAACCACAACAATGGAGCGGTTCATCGATTTTTACTTTGAGCTTGGCCTTAAATATAAAGATATAACATCAGTGCTTGGCAATAGGCACAGGTTTCAAATAAGTGAAAGACACCTTAAGAGAATACTCAGAGCGAGGGGGCATGCATGTTGCAAAGCATACTCTGAGCTGAGTTATTGACAGATTTGAACTTTGCGGATCAATAACTCATGAACATAACGTTGTAAAAATAGAAAACAACATGACTTTACAATCGTAATAAGGTAGACAGCAAGCTACATATAATGTTTCCCATTTATGTAATTTCCGCCTCCTCGAGTCCTCGGTCCTCCACAGTGGCGGCGCCAGGGTATGGCTGGGGTAGGCTACAGCTATACCAAGAAATGGCTTAGCCCCACCTTAGCCCCACCATGAAAAATGATGTTAAAGTAAGCTAAATAAAGTCCGCCAACTCGCGCGGAGTAAATTGCACAGACAGCAGTTAGTAAGATTGATTTCAGTAGCCACTTGTCTGGAAATACCGAAGACTAGAAACGGTTTTGAAAACTTTTGTCACGTAGTGATCGTCTTCCCAATAGAACATCTTTGATAATGTCTTCTGACCAATCAGAATCAAGATAACGGCGTGGTGTTGTTGCAGGAAGTCCCGAAGGAGAATACTTTTGCTGTAGTACATCTCTATATACATCGATACAACATTACGTGTTGATAGAAATCAACACGTAATGATAAGTAAATAAGACCCCACGGTTTGATGATTGATAGGTGTGTGGGCTGTCTTTCATTTTGACACNCCACAAAAAAAAACAAGGCCTAATAAACAGTCTGGTGAAACGTTTTAAAAAAGAAACAACTAATTAATTGAAAAAAAAACCAGTCAAAGACGCATTATTACAAAAAATTATGAATTATAAAAAAAAAACGCGTTTACACTAACTCCGTTATAACCGACAAAAAAAAAAAAGTAATTATTAATTTAACAGTTTTTAAAAACAGCGCGTTTAACACCCAAAAAAACTCTGGGCCCGGAAAAAAAAGTTAGCTGGCAAAAAAAGGGACTAAAGGCCAGTTAAAGATTGCAAAAGCAAAGAAAATAGAACCGTTTTGTGAATGGGGGACTCTTTAAAAAGGTAAAAGACGGCGGGGGGCAAAAAAACACAAAAACAATATTGCACCAAAAAAGACTGTTGTGCTCAAGGCAGGGGCGGAATTCTTTTAACCGGGGTGGCATGGGTGGTGGCAAAGCTGCCACCCTAAAAAAACAATTGGCCTTACCCAAAACCCCAAGCTTGCCACCCCAAAGTTTGGCAATCCTTTGTTTTTGAAAGAAAAAAAAACTTGTTTGGCTTAAATTCGGGGACATTTTATTTGAAAGGAAAAAAAAAAAAAAAAATTCTCTTATTTTGTCCAAAAAAAGCTTTGCAAAAAGGAAGATGCAGTTAGTCTTGGTAAAAAAAAAAAAACCCCCTTCCCCCCTTCCACTGTCGCGAGCTTTTGGAAAATAAATTTTAATTTGGCGGGCGAATTTTTCATTTAGAAATTTTTGGGAAACGGCGCATAACGGGGACACGAAAAAAACCAATTAGGAAAATTCCAAAAGGTAGACGGAAAAAAGGAATTTTGGAGCGTTATTTGCTTGGCCTACAATTGGGACAGAGAAAGAGGAAAAGGACTGTTCAAAGTTTTGGCTGTTAAACTCAGGCATTGAAATCAAAAAATTGCAAACTTAAAAGCTGTAAGATTCTTAAATAAAGTTTGTTTGGCAGAAATTACGAAGTAATTTTACGAATTTATAAAAAAAAAAGAAACAAAAACTTTTGGAACAGGAAAAAAAAATGTGCGGTCCTTCCAAACGGACACTCTTTGGAACCCATTGGCGTACCACAAAAAAAAAAAAAAAAAACGGGAGAGATAAAAAAAAAAGAAAACTGCAAAAAAAAACCAACCGTTTGGCAGAAGGAAAGAATGGAGAAAAAGGAAAAATTATTGAAAAAAAATTAATTAACCATAAATAAAAATGTTTTAAGCCCTACATGCTTTTCATAATTATTGAAAGGAATTTTTTTCTCAATTTGCAAAAAAAAAAAAAAGAAAATTGTTTAAAAGCCAAATTTTTCTTTTAAAAATTTTGATTAGAAAAACAAAAAAAAAATTTGCTGTTTTTTTGGAAGACTTTTTCCTCAAGGTGCAAAACACAAAAAAAAAAAAAAAAAAAATGTTAAAATCTGTTGATGAAATAAATAATAACAATATATATATAAACGTGTAATTTATTGTATATTGAAATAATATATAATATCCTTCCTCGAATCTGTGTGTAATGTTTATTGAATAATATGTTTCCTATATTATATAATTAATAATGTCGTTAAATAGCAAAAATATATGAATAAAAAAAGATTTCTATGTAATTACGGTCTATAAAATAATAAATCTGAATCGCCATTTTGCATTTCTTATTAAAAAGGTTGAAGTCTATAAAGGTGGTACTCTCTATATACTTTGCCTATATGCCATAGGAATATCTCCCTCGTATATAAAGCTATATATCCCTGCAATAAGGGGTACCCCTCTGGCCTCTTTTTTATAAGATATGAATTGTATTCCTTTCTGGTGGGAAATATAAATATATGATCTTATATTATCATATCAAGCTTTAAAAATTATATAAATATAAAACCTCTTCCGTGATTCCATCTTGTGGACTTTTTTGTTCCTAATTTGTGGGTTCATTTTCTATTTCTTTTCTAATTTGCTATATTTATATATATATATGTGTGTGTGTGCTATATTATATTATTGTGGGCTCGATTGTGTTTATATAATATATTACCATAATGGTCTATCTCTTTGTGTGTTGTATATTTCTTCATATATTTCAATTTTTCAAATCGGTTCTTTAAATCCACTTGTGTAACATAGAAACGTTACTGTCAATTAGTAATTTCTGATAGTATCAATATTTATATTGGTTCCTACTGCATTAAGATATATATTACTTTTGGATTATATATTTTGAATATCTTGATTATATTTATATTGATTTATATAGTGTTTTTCACAATTAATACTTGGTTTCATATTCTTTAAAAAATTAATGTCAAAACTCCATCCTCTTATATTTATATATAAAATATTAAATTAATATATCAAAATTATTAATAAATTTGTTCGTATCAGATTTTCATGTATTGTATACGCTATAATGCCAATTTTGATATATATATAATACATGAAAATATATAATAAAAAAAACCGCTGTTTTCATGATGTAAAATAACAGTAAAAAGATTGATGTAATTCAATATATAAAATAATATAAACATATTATTTTTATATATCATATTATATCTGGTTTGATTATCTGGGCTCTTTTTTTTTTATATATACATATGGTCTTTTGTGTGATTATTGTCAAATATATAATGATTTAGCAAGCAAAAATATTAATTTTGATTTATTCTTATACATTTTAACGTAAATGGATATGGTTCACTTCTTAAGACCATTCCAAGGTGTGTTACTTCATATATCTGCTATTGACTTATGTCCAATTATATAAGATCTATAATATATAATCTGTCTCATTTCTATAGTTTGTCCTGTATTTATTGATTAATATTTAAAAACAGATTTGTTATTTATTTATTGTCCTATCAAGCGTTGTCAGAAAAAATTCTCACTGTTTAATTTTTGATTCAAAAACATTAATTGCAATTTATTTATTGAATAAAAAAAACTAAATTATTTTTTTTGCCCGAAAAAATTTTGCGGGAACGATAAACAAAGATTTAGGGGTTTAAGGCCAAAAAAAAAAAAAAAAAACGCGTTAACCATGATTCAGGCCCTTTTTTAAAAAAAATTTTTCCGCTTTTCTTTAAAATTTGTCAATTTAGTCCCAAAAACAATTTGTGGGAAATAAAGGAAGAAAAAAAAAAAAAAAGGGGGGCTTCTTAAAAACGTGCTTTTATCCGGGGTTGGGGAGGGAGTTAAAAAAATATTTAGTCTTAAAAATATTAACAATTGGGGGCGTGTTGATTGTAAAGTGGGTTTGGAGGTTTGGTTGAAATTTTGAGGATATCCATTGTATGTTCAAAATGTCTAAGTATATATTAGTTAAATAAAAATACGTTACACAATAAATAAAAAGGAAAAAGAAGAAGCTATTTTTTTGTGGATCATCGCATTGATATGGAATTTTTAGAAAAGTTGCATATATTGATGTTATTCTTATAATAAAACTATGTAAAAATAATAAAACAAAAAATAACGTTAATCTTTTATGGGGTGAGTGTCTTTTAGAAAGAGCCAGTATAAATGTCCTGTGAATTTTTCTGTTGATTAATTAAAAAAAACTTCTGTATTATTGGTTGCAAGCTCAGCTGATTTTTGGAAGCCACAAAGCAAAAAAACCCATGGGGAGACGGATTTAATGCCAAGGGTACAAAAAACCACGGAGAAAAAAAAAAAGGGCACAAAAAACAAAAACTTTTTGCCCTATGGTACTATGCTTATTTCAAATGTTTATATTGATAATTTTTTCCATTTTATTTTACATGGAATATTGTCCTTTATAAAAAAAACAAATACATTCATTTAAATTTAAAAAAAAACATATCAACCATTTGCTTTTTTGCTGCTTTGCTTTAGTTTTTCCCTCTTGCACTCATCGTGGCTGTTCAGGTTGGACCATCATTTGATTAAAGGCCCCAAAGTGGCGTCCCTGTCCATTTCTGAAAAGTCCATTTAAAAAAAGGATTAAACAATTTAAAAAAATCAAATTTAGAATGACTTATTGGTGCCTTCAAATTTACCAAGGCGGATTTAACTTGAAAAAAAAAAACCACCATGAAATTAAAAAAGAAAAATTTGTTCAGGGATTTAAAAAAAAAAAAAAAAGGTTTCAGGATTAAAAAAAATCGCCAAAAAAACAAATTTTTTTCCCCATTTTTAAACCTAGGGCCATATAAAATTCCGCAAGCGGGTTAAAATATTTTTTACCTCATAGAAAAAAATGCAGCGGTAAAAACCATGACGTGTTTTGCTATTAGCAACGCTTTTTTTTCTTTACTGCGGGTTTTTCCCTTTAATATATATTTAATATATATTATATATATAAATATTATATATATATTATATATAAATATAATAAATATTATAAATATATATATCTATATTTTTAAAAAGAAAAGGAAAGGGAAACCAAAAGGAAGGAGAGAGGAGGAGTAGGAAGAGAAAGAAGAAAAGGGGGAGGGGTGGGTGGAAGGAGAAAGGAGAGAAAGGAAGGCAAAGAATTTATTTTTTAACGAAAAAAAAAAAAAAAAAGGCTTTCTTTGGATGGGGAACTGGAAAGGAAGCCCTTCGCAACCGTTTTGAGGGGACGTAATTGGGGCATTTTTTTTTCGAAAATGGTGTTCGGGAGCAAAGAGGGGGTTTATCGTTGAGGTCGCAAGTTTTGGAATTATCAAAGGGGGGGGAATTGGGGGGAAAACCCCACCTCGGGGTTGTGGGGGGAGAGGACATTTGAAGGGAAGGAAAAGGTTTTTAGGTCCCCCGTGCGATTTTTCAAATCCTGGTTTAAAAGGTTTTTAAGTATCAATTATATTTGGGGGGGTTCCATTCTTCTTTAGAACCCCAGGGGCCGTTAAATTTTCATTTGGAGGGTTCAAAAAACAATTTGGGGGGGGGGGTGAACCAAAAAAATTTCCAATAAAAAAAAAATAATTTTGGGGAGAAAATTTACTTAAAATTTCCTTTGGCCCACTTCTTAAAAGGGGAAAAAAAAAAATACATTAAAAAAAAAATCCCCCACTAAAAAAAACCAACCAATTTGGATTTTTTTAACTTTTAAAAAAAAAACCCTGTTTTTAAAAACCCCCAATTTTTTTTGGGGGCCCCTGGCCCCCGTGTGGGGGGGGGGGGGGCCACAAAAAAAAAAACAACAAAAACAATAGGTCACCCCCCAAAAAACTTGGAAAAGGGGGGGAAAAAAAAAAGGGCATTTCGCCCCTCACAATGTTTGGGTTGGGGGACCAAAATTTTTTTTTGGGGACGGTTTTGGGGGGGTTTGGTGGCGGCGGGGGAGGGGGGGAATTTTTTTTTTAAAATGTTGGGGGGAAGTTTCAAAAACAAAAAGCATCCAAAAAAAATTTCTGGTTTGCACTTTGGAAGGGGGAGGGCAACAAAACCCATTAGGGGACCATACTACAATGTCTAATTGCAGGGGAATACATATTCATGGAGTTCAACATTGTTCTCCCAAAAAATCATACAAAATTGAATACTATCCGTGCCATGTAGAAACATAATCCTACTGGATACTTCTAAAACTCGTAACCATGGCCCCTGCCGTGGGGCCAAAACACACAGAGTCACGTAAACTTGTTACCTCATGTTAATGGGGCAATTTGATGGTTGTCCCAGATAAACTCCTCGTAGGGCGGTCTGGGCCATGCTCCCCATTTTTTTAAAATGTTGAAGTTAAAAATCCTCTAGTGCACTTGGAGGAGCAACATTGCGGAACTAAATCTGTGATATTACATCTCAACAACACCATGGGTGAAACAGAACTGAACAGAGTTTCCTTTCTTCGTTTATGCATATTTACAAATCATTCCCATTTAAACTTTATGAGTGTGTAATGTTTCATACCTTTAATAAAGTTGTTCTCTTATTTTGTTACCCTATAATGATCATATAAAGGTGTGCCTTGGAAATACTTGTTGTTTTGGGCCCCATTCAAATCGCTTGAAATACAGGGTACTTATTATATGTTATAGTTTGGATTCTAAAGCTTTTAGTCTACTATCCCATCATTCAAGTGTGGTTTTCACAATAAGGTAATTGATTTATTTTGTTGCCACGGACCACTATCATTTTACATATTTTTTACTATGTTCAAACTGAATTGTACTTTAAAAAACATCGTATATTGATTCTGACTTTTTCGTACATCCAATTCACAGGTTTATCATTGCTTTGAGAAAAAAGATTATTGCTATTTAACCATTTTTAGAAGCGAAGATATAGGTCAATTGTTCCTGCATCGCCGTTGCCTTTGTACTTTAGAAGCTGGCTTTAAATTCCCACTTCCTTCTGATCGCCTCGAAAAGCCAGACCTTGCCGCGCCACCAGTAACCTTCACCACCCTCAACAATCTTCATCATATTTCTTCTGCTGTTGCTGCCGTCTTTCAAGCCACACGTGAAAAGTGCACATTAGCAGCGCTCTGGCTCCTGAATCCTAGTCATCACAGCTCATTTGTGACACTGGCTGTGGTTTATGCACACTACATTCTCCTAGTGCCTTCTTCCAAGTTGTTATACACCAGGTCTTCACAAACGCTGAATCTGCTTTTGACGCAACTTAGAAGCTATTGTGCTGCCACAGTATTTAGCCACAATAGAACACAGGACACCCGTTTTACAGAGGGGCTGTAATGGAGCCATGTGGGAGAGTATGATCTTCAAACCACTTCTCCTGAAAGTAGAGTTATTCTATTTGATAGGGTTTGACTGGGTATGACTTTCACACTTGGATGATTTGGGCAACAAAGTCCAAGCTCCTCCTCCTTCCTTTCCTGCTATCCATTCATTTCTCTTCGCCTGCCATTTTATTGGCTATAGTAGCCTATAATTCCAATGTAATCTTTCTAGATCTTTGTAGTTTCTTATTTTAAATATCTGTGCACTTACCTCCTAAATAGCATGTATGATTAGCACCTGATCTGCCGCTCTCTACTCTTGTCAAACTCACTCTCCGGCGTAGAGCCATTTTGATGGTATAGTCATCTAGACCATTCATCTTACATTATGAGGAAGATCTCATCAACACCATTAAATCATTTATACCAGATACACTTTATACATGACGATCTGCTATGTTGTCATTATTCTGTCTGTATACCTCATGATATTATACGCACATCCCTGTCTGACTACTGAACTCCATGTCACCAGCGCACACTCTCCCTGTCTGGTCGACATGCATCACATTTCTCTCTCTCCGTCTCTCTCTTTACTCTGAACAACACCCAGAGTGAACATGGAAGAAATATCAGTAAAACTATTGACTAAGAAAGACTGTTGATACACACATTATACATATGGGGGGACCAGGGAGTCTGTACATTAAAGTGGACCTATCAATGCTTATATTTGATAATATAGTGTAGGACCATACCGTATATAAGGCATATTTATACTTTAAAACAAAACAAAAAAAACAGATCATGCATTTTAGCCCATTCCTCATTTCGCTCAAATCAACACTGAGCCTGACATTTTTGGATTCAATGAGAACAGCCACCATATTTTGGCCTTTTAAATGTACTACAGCTTCTACAGCTTCTCCAGCGCTTTAGAACGGCAAAGCAAAGTGGCTGTCTCCTCCTGATGGTGGAGTTGGGCCCAATAGCCGTAGCGCCACCGTCCTGACTGGTGCTCAATCTGGATCCGTCCGTTTTTTCAGATCTGTTGCAGCCCCTTTTTTAGAGATTTGGGCACGGAGAAAAATAGAGAGGGTTGTGTTTTCTGACTCTTGGTGAGTTCCCTGACGCACCGGGGACACATATTCATGTTTAAAAGACGTACAAAGGTGAATTTTGCATGATAGGTCCCCTTTAACAATTAGAGTGCTATGTTGACATTATTCTGTCTTAACCATCAATATAGCTCCTTTCTGACTTACCTCCATGTCACCAGCGCACACTCTCCCTGTATGTTTGCCATACTCACATTCTCTCTCTCCCTCTCTCTCTTTACTCTGAACACACCAGAGTGAACATGGAAGAAATATTATCAGTAAACAAGCTATCTGACTGGTAACAATACTCACTTTCTCACTGCTCTTAACTTACTTTTTTTCTTTTCTGAGGCTGCCCAAAAAACTGTCTAATGTCACTGGCACCCTTCCTCTTGCTCATGCTTACAGCTTGACCTCTGCGATCTGCAGTTGCTGATGCGATGAATACGGGTCAGCAGCGCTGGATATAAGATAATTAAACATGTTTATTAGCAATTCTGAGCGTTCTAAACCCAGCACAAGCTATGATGCACACTGCAAACCTCCTGCGTGTGAGTATCTTTTAAATGCTTCTGACGATTATGAAATACTATTTCATAATAATTGTAGAGTATTTATTATTTAATTAATTCTGGCACCTTTGGTATTCCATAGGTGTCACACATCAACGTTTTAAATCTTTCCACACCCTACAAATTACAAAATAAAATAGAAATAATCCACATGAATAAATATCTATTGGATTACATCCAAAACGACACCGTCATTTTCCACATAGCTGACACTAGCCCGCCAAACCCTGGCTAACAACTGAAACCAGCTAGCCCACAGCTAGTTAGCTACTATTCCTGAAAAGTTCGGTTTTAACATCAGAACTACAAGTTACTTACACAAAGAAGCTAAACCGGAGGGTTAATTAACATTACCATTACGAAATAAAATAATATAGATTACTTTAGGGCTAACTAGAAAAGATACCAGAACTGATGGAGGGCAAATTAAAACACGACTGACCTGCTTGGAGCATCAAGCTAACTGAAGGTGGACTCAGACGTGCAACAGCGAAATACACCCCCGGGTACAAAATAAGGAACCAATTTACATATGAAAAGAAATATCATTTTGGTGAAGTTCACAATAACAGAAAATATAGATTTTCAACTATACAGATAAACAAAATAAAGAAGTCATAGAATAGCAATTTTATTTTAATTAAAAAATCCCAAAAATTTAAAAATTTAAATTTTTTGTTGTTGCTATTTATTGGGGGGGACATTTTGAGTGTATCTGAATATTGGGGGGGATATGTCCCCCCCAATGTATATGGTGAATACGGCCCTGTAACACACACTTAGAATATTCATATATCATTCATTATCATGTCCTGTACAAGCTTTTACAATCTTGAATAAAACCTTTGCAGAGATGGATACTGCGGCAACGAAACCAAACGATTTTTCCAGTAGAACAACAAGCTCTTTGATGTAGACAGTAACAGTAAGAGTTTTTTTTATTTATTAACCGAATGCACTGGAGTTTATTTATTTATGTGTTTTCTCTGCTTTTCTCATTTGTATTTTAGGCTTTTACAATGCAAAATGTTACTAAATATAGGAAATACAGATTGGTCCTTTAAGCCAGTTGATAAGATTTTAAATAGTTTGTAGGACACTGAACAAGAGCTGTGACACATGTTTGTGTGATATTTTCATTTATTTAAATAATTAAAATAATATTTCTATAATTTTGATAAGTGTGATTATGATATAAAAGTTTGATTGTATATTATCTAAATCATGATTAACATCCATTCTCCATCAATTTTTCAACAGACGCTTCACATGGTATCCCTCATGTGCTTCTGCAGACTGGCTGTCCTGACTGCATCGTTTCAAAGGGGGACCGTTTCCCTCAAATACTCACAATTTTTAGTAAGAAAATAGAAGAATTATGCTACAATATTGAAATGAATGGTGTCAATAATGATGGTAAACATTACAATATAGCTTCACAAGACACTAATAGTCACTGCAGGAAGGCTATGTATTAACTTTGTGAACCTTGCTTCAGATTATTCATAATTATTTGTATTTGGGGTTTCCTATACAAAACTTTATTCTGTAGAAATAACTAATTGACTAAATTAAACAATACTAAAGATACAGCCATGCTAGTGGCTCTTTGAGGTCATATTTAGCAACAGCGTAAATGCCATCATGCGAAAAAACTACTATTAAAGAGGTACGGTATAATGTTCACAATCTCATGTGTGTCATATATTTCATGATATTCCATTTTATAGTTTTTGATATATTAAAGTCTGTACTAAAGTGAACAACCAACACACCAAGTAATAATGAGTCACCTTTGTTTTTATCTACGTACCTTTTATTTTTCTCTAACATGTACTGTAGATATTCTTAGAAAGAATATCATCGCAAGGCTGTAATCTCAAATATGTCCCCTGCTCACCAGGCAGGAGAACAAACATCACTGCTGCTGAGCTGAAGGAATTTGAGACCCAGGCAGAGTGTCTCGGCTTGACCAAGCCGCGGGCTTTACACTCAGATCATGGTGAAACATGATTTGTTTTGTCCATACAGTATGTGAAAAAAAAGAGAGTACTGTCTTGATAGGACCATGATGGTGTGCGGCAATGCCATACAAATGAACTGTGTGCTTATAATTAATTGTCGTTTAACTTTAAAATACAAAAGACGTTTTTTATATTGTAAATGCCATTATTTTTCTAATTTTCTTTTTAATCTCAATGTACAGATTTTACAAACTGCAAATCAGAGGAAGATAAGGAAGCTATGGCTATTCATCAGAACGCCTTCATGCAAAGACTCATAGACGATTCTGACAGCATCATCAAGTGTTTAGCTGAAAGTTCGACAGTCATGGGAACTCCACATCTATGCCATTATAATGGAAGATCAATGAGAATAATCCCCAGTTGTAATACTTAATTTCCTGCTCTGTCCTGAGGACAAGCAGAGGATGTTGTAAAACCACGACTAACATAATTCTAACAGTCCCCCTCCTCTCTGCTGCTGGGTAGGAGATTACCAATGGAATGCAGGCCTTTTTGGTCTGTAGATAGTTAACTCTCCATCCCCACAGAGTCTTAAACCCCCCCATATGTGCTATGCTCTTAGTCATCCTACCTTATAGTTATCAATTTAGACACTCTTTGGTAAATGAGCATTGGAATTGCTATAATATCGATTTACACATGTTTTTCTAAAACGTTTCAATCCAATGTGTTAAGTTGTTTAAAAGTTAATTATATGGTTTGATTTGTTGTTCTAAAACAATAAACTCTCAAAACCAACAGGAACCCTTTATTCTCTACTCAGCTTTTTGATGATCAGTGCCATTTGGTACAAAAATTATGAATTCACTTTTCTTGGATAAATAGTATCATCACTTATAAGTATTTCACCAATAAACAAAGTTGATTTAACATTGACTTTCTTTTTTTCTTCACTTTTCTTTTCCTTTTTTTCCATGTTAAACAAATAAATGATTAGTTAAATTAAATAAACTTTTGCAATGCAGAGGCAAATATTTGGAAAGATATTGATTTTAAGGAACAAAGTTTAAGTGGAGCAACAGGTGCACTGCAGACCCTGAGCCAGGATTTCAACTGTATAACTGGCTGCTCCCAAACCTTGCAAAGAGTGGAAGAAAGTAGTTGAAAACATTTATAAATGTTCTGCATTGGTGAAAGGTTTATCTGAATAACATCATATACAGTATGCGATGTGTTTATAAGTTATCCCAACAAGATGTGGTACAGTCATTTGCATCTCTATGTGTTTTATGGAGGTTTTTGTAATACATAGTGTAAAGGAATCTTCTGAAACAAGGATTCGAAACACAATGAGAACACAGGAGAGCCTGACTGGATGGCAGACACTGAAGTTTTATCGGAAGTTACGGCTGGAGAATTGAAAAAGAGATTTGCTGCAGCCACCGAGTGACACGGCTCCAGCCTGTCCAAGTATTTATCTACACTGAACAAAAATATAAATGCGACACTTTTGTTTTTGCTCCCATTTTTCATGAGATGAACTCAAAGATCTAAAACATTTTCTA
>NW_011336016.1:13982-21144 GCF_000735185.1 Notothenia coriiceps
AAACAAACTAAATTTGTTTGTTTCAGAACGAAAGTCTTATACTTTGAAAATAAACGGTTTGGAGTGGTGCTATTTATGTAAGAAGATTCGCAACATTCGTGCCCTCTCTACGTGGTCGCGGTTACGCGACCGGAGAAGGCGTCCGCGGCGAGGGGAGGGGCAGTGCGACCTGTAATACTTACATTGCGCATCTCATTAGTATTTATCTGCGGTGCCGTCCCAGGCAATTGTCAGGACAAAAGTAGACTAAAGTTTAATTCTTGGTTTCAGAACCTAAAGTCTTATAATTTGAAACAAAGCCCCTGTTTAAAGTCTTACTATTTATGTTGAAACTTCGACATTGTCCCGTATTAATTCCGTTCGCCTCTTCCTCATTCGCAATGTGGCAGTGTCGTCCGTATTGTTGTCGGCCACAAAAGCACTCCCAAGGGGGCCTTTGTTTGCGTTAATTGTGTTGCCCTTTTAATGTGGTCTTGTGTGTGGTGTGTGCATATCGGTGTCGTGTGTGTGTGAGTTCGCTCGGAAATTGGTCTCGCGTCGTTAGGTTTCGCGTTTTATAGACAGAGGAGGAGGGCATCATAGAGAACTAGTAAACGAGGCGATTATTAGTTGTAGGTCTAGCTACCTAAGGTCCTTCTCTTTCGAAAACTTCGGAAAAGAGTTTTACTACTGAGCCACTGTCAAATAATATACTTACACTAGTATAAAGCCGGAATTATAAACCTCATGTTGTTGTTAGACGACTGATACGTAATCTTTCGATGGCCTTGATAGGAGGGAAAGGGGGTCGTCACACTAGAGAGTAAAGTAAAGTGAGAAGTGTTCGAAAGTTAAATGGCTCGTCTAAGCCAGGAACTCTAGTAGCTAAGAGTAAATGTTCCTTCTAGACGTTATAAATCAAGCGTGTACTTTGTGTTTTTGTGGTGTTTGTTTGTTTTGTTGTCTCTATGTATAAATGTTAAGTTCGTAAATGTTTATCGGGCTCACAGTCTTTCGTAAAGTAAATCTGCACGGCAAAAAAATAATTTATGTAAGTCTTTTATTTACTTGCGACGTTAAAGTTAAAAACGGACATCTGACAAGCCGTTCGTTCACCTCGACCGCGTGTATTTTTTCAGACTCCGAAGGCGATGTTCTGTCAGGATGTGAGAACCGTGTAGTTGGCTGTTGTTCTGATATAGGACACTAGCGTCTGGTTATCCGACCGAACGTTGAAAGACGAAATAGTTGACTTGTCTATATTATGCGCCTCAGAAGGTTGTATCGAAATATCTATGTTTCACTCGGCTGCACTGACTCCGGACGGCATCGCACTCACTACCATGTTGCGACGGAAGACCATATGTCACATGTCACTACTCATTGCCAAATCGTTAAACACTGTGTAGAGTCTCGTGATACTATGCGTCCGTAGATCAAACGAGTCCATCAACCGTCCACGTAAGTATATGCGTCTAGTGTTATCAGGTCGTGTCCATTTTTTCAGTGTGGCCACTGGATCGGGAAAAGGACCGAGGGTCGGCGCGCTGCTTTGTCCTGAAATAAGGACGTTTTCTTTGCCGATCGGATGTGGAGGGTCAAAAAATTCGTCCAATAACTGTAGGCTTCAAATTTTCTCTCTGGTCAGTAGTTCGTTGGCTATCGCTTCCAGCGAAACATTCGCTCCGTTGTTCGAAGTTGCAAAACAACAGGAGACGCAACTATGCCTAGTAGATGTTTTGGCCCGAGAACCACAGAAAAATCGAAAACTTGTTTCTCGTAATAGACCAAATATAGGCGTGTAAATTTTCTTCCCGAAATCAAGTCTCTCGCTCAGACTTTTTGTCGGACATTAAATTGTGGCGGAGCGACTTACCTTCCCTGGACCGTGTCATGTAGTGGCCATAGCAGCGTATCTTTACATTTCATCGGAAGTACGTGTAAAAGTCGGATTTGCAACTATATAGATACCTCTTATTTTGTCACCTGGGATTTGCTTGGGAGACTCCTTCGTGGTCCACCCTCGGTTGGAAAATTGGGGGTGAGTCTTCTGTCCGGGTAGTTTCACTTGTGTAACCCTGGGGAAAGTCCTCCATCAGAGGCGGTTGGTGGGGGTGACGTACCGACCTATACGGTTATGACTCTCTTGCCCGCCCGGAGACAAAATTTTGCGCTACTAGTTGCCACAGTTTGCGAAACCTTTCCCAGTTATTTGTCTCCGACGTCGGTGAGACAAATAATAGATCCCGTATGGATTCATTATTAGTAAATGGTGAAAGGTAACACCGTCACTACCCACATACAAAGAAGGACTCCGGACTCGACTACAAATCTGTCCTTATTAGTAAATATGTATTCCGAAAAAATAGTTTTTTATGCAAAATCCACGTTTATTTTGAAATGAGCCGTTGCGACTTCCGATTGATTTCGATAGAGCGGGTCACATATGTCCGTGGAATAGGCTTGTACGTTTATCCTAAATGAGGAAATGAACTGGCAATGGACAGGAGGGAGCTAGCACAATATGTACGCAGGGTAAGGGAACAGGTGGAAACAATCAGGGCGGGGAAAACAATCACGGACGCAGGAGACAGATAGTGGTGGGGAACGTGGAGGCCTGAAATGAGAGGGTGAATTACTTAAAAAAATAATAAAGCACAGTACAAAGGGACAAGACAAAACTAACATAAAGAATACACTTTCACAATAAGTTTGTTAGACATGACACGATCCCAAATATCACGTTGTGTTCAAAGCGTCATAACTTCTCTGTTTAGGTTAGTGAAACAGGCAGGACCCAAATGCAGGTTGAACAGAGAAAAATACCTTTATTTCAAGGTGAAGGTGACAAAAACCAGAACACTACCCTGAGAACACAGTCTCAGACAAACGACGAACCAACACTGAACACAGGAAGAGACAAGACTAAATACAGGGAGGGGTAATCACGAGACGAGAAACAGCCGGGCAGGAGAAACACAAGGGCAACAGGTGAACACAATCAGACAATTAGACACCAGGGAAACTTACGACAGGAGGAAAAACACAGAGAGACGGACCAGACAATAAACAAGGAGGAAAACATGACAGGGAGAACCGAACAGCAAAATAAACCCATTACAAGACATACAAAACTAAAAACGTGACATAACACAAGAATCGTGACATTCTCAGCTGTTTGAGCCAGAGACATGCCGTGTTTTTCCTCTTAAACTACAGAAACAGCAATAAAAAACTCCATTAAGTTTTTCATTGAGAGGCGTTTACTTATTTCGGTGAAACGAATGTGCGTAAAGTTTTAAAAGATGAGGATAGTCTCACCTTGATTCTGGCGCATTGCTTATCGTTTTCTGTTTTATATGTCTATTCTCATCTACCATCTTTGTTTGCGACATAAAGAGTGTAAGAGTCACGTTTCTGAATCGGAACCTCTGAGTGGATGCAGTCACAGCCAATCGGAGTCTGATTCAGAGGGTTGCCTGTCAGTTCCGTTGTTATGTACTGAAACGAGAGCCGGCATAATTCCACGCACGAAAACAAAATAAAAGTTGGAAAACGTTCTTTTAGTGTTTTGAAAGTAAACTGAGGACGTTTACTACAGCTGAGGCTTTGGAGCTGATTTTTCAAGCGGACGAGGTTGATGAAAGTTCAGACGAATCTGCTCAGCATGCCATGTGTGATTGTGGACATGATATATGTACTCTTCAAAATTGGCAGGACAAAAAAATTACAATTCCTCGCAAAAAAACGCCCATGGACACTGCCCAAAAGAATGGGCATAACTAATGAACAGAATAAGTTAGAATCTTCTAATCGGTTCTGATACAATGATAATAAATGTGTGGAATTTTCTGTGTTGAATGTTTCTTTCAATGTTATGGTTAGCAGTTCTTTTTAATGAAATAAGTAAAAAATTCAAGCTCCGTTTTTAATTTATGGGCAAATATCCCCTATTATAGTGTATATACGTCTCTAATGAGTGACACATATAATTTGCTGAGGTTGTGCTGATTTCTGGGATGTGTACAATTTGATTATACTGCAAAGAAAGTGGGTCTCAGAGGGTTAAAACATGAAAGAAATGTGGATCCACATCATTTCCAAGTCAGGAGAAAAGTTGAAATTCTTTATTGCACTGTGTAATCTCTACACCATCAGTGGAAGACATTGATCTTTGTCTTCGAGGGAGTCAAAGTAAATCAATCAGCTAGGTGGGCTAGAGATAGCATAGAACCCCCGATCATCCTATCATCAAGGAGCCAGAGCGGACCCCCGTCTGAGGCCAAACTCCCGCTAACTACACCGCAGTGCCCACTGTGCCAGTGGAACACTGGATATACCCTGGATGATGATTGCTTTTTTCTCTCTTTTGGGAAGCGCTTTGGTAATCAGTAAAGCAGAAATGCTTATTAAGAAGGGACCACTTTCCACATTCCATTTTCCATCAGTGTTAATATAAGCTGCAATTGCAAGAGTATTAATTCTCATGAAAATAATTTTAGTCAGGATGCAGTTGTCATAGTACGAGAGGATTACTTGTTTAGGTTTTTAAACTGTGTAATACCTTTGTATATTACAAATGTCTGCAGTTTTTCAGTTAATTACAAAGAGAATTGTCAATGCATGTCCAGAGCATGACATGACACTTTGGTCATTTGGTGGGCTTTTCTTCCGGTATTCCACGTCATACACAATGTATCCAAAGGTGTCCATTTCTTACTCTTTCTCTGGTCAGTTTCAGCCATTCCTCTCTGTAATTCCTGTACTTTATAGCCTTAGTATGTCTGGAACGAAGTGCTCATCAGAGCCTCTAATAATGTCTAAATCTCCATCTATGACTACAGAATCAGTACAGGCTGTGTTTGACCATTTAAAATCACAATTACAATCATGCCCACTTTACGCAGTGATTGGACATGTAAATGTTGATTGGACTGCATTTATATAGAGCTTTTATAGTCTTTCTTTAGTCAGGGGCAGACCTTCCGATTGGTGGATGACCTCCTGGGCCTCAGCAAGGACTCAATTGCAGCACGTTAGACCAGAGTGTATTCGTAATGACTTTTATTAAACTTCATGCAGGTTTATGTATAACAAGCGGTTTCGCAATGTTCAACACAAAATCCTCCACAGAAACTCTCAGAAGTGATGTAGCTTCTCAGATCAGGGCAGGATAAACCCACACTGGAACACGAACCAGTGAAACGACTAGCAGCCTCCAGAACAGGCAAACAGGAACCAGGAAGCACACGGGCTGGATTCGAGGTCGGGGACGGAAGGCTGAGGCGTTCCATGGAGAATACAGATAACAGGTAGATCCAAAACAGGCAGAGTCTGCAATGAGAAATCAGTCCGGGGAAGAGCGCGGAGACCAATCAAAGAGGTGTAGTGAGGCAGGAGCTTCAATACCAGGCTAATTCACACCCTCCTAATTTCAAGTGACCTCACATATCATCTGTTTATGTTAAAGTGACAATCATTTTCCAAACCTTAACTACATTTGTATTATTGTAAGTGTGACAATCTTAACAAAGTAATTTGTAATTGTTTTGGAAAGCACAAGTAAATTTTGATGGCATTATATTCAAATAACAACACATTTAAATCAGTAGTTCTTCTGCAGTGATGGTATAATTTATTTAGTTAGCGCCTAGCCTTCTTACAGGCAAAGTCACTGATCAAGTCCTTGAAGTCCAGCTTTCTAGCCAACTGGCTTTCAATGGACAGCATGGTAAGACTGCAAAGCCTTATGGGGGGACAGGGCTGCTGAGCCTAGAGATGGATCTGTTGGTCCTGGCACCAGGGGGAGGGACAACTGATTTAGTATGAATAGCTGCTAAAAATGTACCTGCATTTATTAAATGTCAGCTAAAAGAGGAGTGAAATTAAAAACCTCAAAACAATTATTATTGACAATGGACGCTTAGCTAACAGACTAATTTCCACCACTCATAGACCACACCCACCTTTTCTCTTGAAAAACTGGATGACATACTGTCGCCCTTTAGTCCCTCTCTCTTGTCTTTCTCTCCTTTATTTTCTTTTTGAAAGCCTGACTTCGTTAATCGTTGAGACATTGTACACACGTAAGTACTAGCGTTTGGAGGCAGGACCAAACCATTACATGTAAATAGAGGGGGGTGTTCAGAGGCTTTGGATAATTAACTTTTGGAAGAAAATAAGTGTGTCTTTCAATTTTAGCATTTCCGCATGTATGCAACCCAAAACATTTTCAAGAGAAAGCTGCCTGCACACTGAATAGATGCTTCCGGCACAAATTGTATAGAATGCAGGTAATACTCAACATTTGACCGAGTTCCTTATATTGACTTGATATGTCCCAGGTGTTTACCCCAGGGGGAGTTGTACCGTACATGTACTGTATATCATAATATATGTGTGTGTGTGTGTGTGTGTGTGTGTGTGTGTGTGTGTGTGTGTGTGTGTGTGTGTGTGTGTGTGTGTGTGTGTGTGTGTGTGTGTGTGTGTGTGTGTGTGATCGTTGGAGCTATGTGCAACTCAATCGCAATCACATATCCCACGTTAGACTATTCCAGAGGCCGGGGCGTGACTATGTAGTGTAATTTTCTACTTGTTACTTGTCAGCCTGTGTTATATGTTAATTTATAAATACTTCAGACGTTACAAAACTTGTCCGTAGGTGTCAGTGATGAAACATACAAGCTATGAGGGACATTCGTCAGTGCTATACCGAGAGGGGTGTTGGTGTCATGCTATGCTACCGTCGTTCACTAGAATCCTCCGTCATATGTTTTCTACTGCATTTGCTGTTGCTACAAGAAAGGACTCATTCAGTTGTTACCCAGCGTTCATGGCGGGCCTAAGGATACTGCTTTTATTATCTTAAGCGGTCACGTACTGAGATTGATATGACGTGTACGGCCTCCCACCACTACACACCGCGCTCCCCTCTCTGGAATGCACATAACAACAACAACAATCGTAGACCACGATCGCGCCGTTGCCTATATTCGCTCAAAATTACTTTTGTCTCATTAAAGCGGCTGTTTGACGCGGCGTGAAGTGAGGTACGTCCGTCGGTCTGACACCACTGTAACTACCCTTTTCAGTCGTGTGAGTGTGCCTATCACGCGCCTGATACGCAGGTCCGTCGAGGGCAAGCTCGTATACACGAACTCAACGTGTATTCGAGGTGCTAGTG
>NW_011336016.1:21189-21513 GCF_000735185.1 Notothenia coriiceps
CCATAGAGCCCATAGAGTTAAAGGTGTTGGCCGTTAGCTGTAAAAATCCATAGATTAGCCGCACCGTTATATAAGCCGCAGCGTCGAAAAATAGGGAAAAAGGCGCGGCTTATAGTCCGAAAATTACGGTACTATGAATATGATTCTAGCACTCTGCTACACTGAAAAAATGAAATTTAAAATTATTTTAAACCAACTGGCCCAAGAATAGAGAGAAAATATTAATGTCTACGGCATACTGACTTGCTCAGTACAACAAAAAACGATATTATCTAAGTTTAGAAATACAATATTTTAAATATACTTTGAGATGATATTTCATAA
>NW_011336016.1:21583-94173 GCF_000735185.1 Notothenia coriiceps
ACAGGGCTGGAGAACAGCAAATAGAGCGAAATGAGTCATGGCTAAAATGCAGGATCTGTTTGGTATTTTGAAAACAGAAACGTATAAATTTACCTTATATACAATGGGGCAAAAAAGTATTTAGTCAGCAACCAATTGTGCAAGTTCTCCCACTTAAAAAGATGAGGCCTGTAATTTTCATCCTAGGTATACCTCAACTATGAGAGANTTCATACTTGTCATGTTTTGTGGTTACACCATTTGACAATTTAACGGGACTGTGATTCTTTAATTGATTAAAAATTGTAGAAATGTCATATAAAACACTGACACCAACAGAAATGCAAACTATACATTTATACAAACATCTAACATGTTGTTTTAATAAGTTTAAAGCATATTTTTGATTTGGACATCATACCAACCCTTATTTGTCACTGACCCAATATACACATCTAAGTTGACAAATATGACATGTGGGGTACCTCAAGGCTCCATCTTGGGGCCTCTTCTCTTTTAACATCTACATGCTACCACTGGCTCAGATAATGAAAAACAACAACATAAGGTACCATAGCTATGCGGATGACACACACATTTACATAACCATTTCACCAGGAGACTATGCTCCAATTCAAACACTGAGTAAGTGCATTGAACAAATCAATGACTGGATGTGTCAGAACTTTCTCCAATTAAACAAAGATAAAACTGAGGTAATGGTTTTTGGAGCCAAGGCAGAACGTATAAAAGTTAGCGCTGAGCTTCAGTCTGCAATGCTCAAAACAACAGATAAAGCCAGAGATCTTGGTGTAGTCATGGACTCTGACCTGAGTTTCAACAGTCACATTAAAACAGTTATTAAATCAGCCTACTATCACCTAAAGAATATATCTAGGATTAAAAGACTAATGTCACAGCAGGATTTGGAAAAACTTGTCCATGGAGTAGACTGGACTACTGTAATGGTGTCTTCACAGGTCTCACTAAAAAATCTATTAGAAAGCTGCAGCTAATTCAGAACGCCGCTGCTCGAGTCCTCACTAACACTATGAAAGTGGATCACATCACTCCTGTTCTGAAGTCTTTACACTAGCTTCCCGTATGTGAAATAATTGATTTCAAAATACTGCTGCTGGTTTATAAAGCATTGAATGGTTTATGTCTAAAATACATTTCTGATCCGCTGCTAAATGATGAACCATCCAGCTCTCAGGTCTTCAGGGACTGGTCAGCTTTCTGTCCCCAGAGTCAGAATTAAACTTGTGTTGCCTTGCTTTGATCAGGGCTTGATATTGCTGATGTGAATATTTAGATTTGGAAAACAAAAATGTGGCGTGATGAAAAATGGATTTAGATGTGGCATTTGACAATTTTCATGACCTGGAGCTTATGTGTACTGACAGGCAGGCTAGTCTGTAGAGTTTGATGAATCAAGCTTCAAACCTGTCACCAAACAGTACACTGTTGCATCACTGTCCTCTAACTTAGATTTGTTTGATCTTGAGGAATGAGAGGTTGAAGTGAGACAGAAACAGATAGAAAAGCAACAGCTCAGAGACAAGCTCAAATCTTAAGCACCACACACACCAATACATGTAGAAGTCTTACTAATTATTCTACATTGTTGCTAGTCTTTATACCGATCACACACACACACACACACACACACACACACACACACACACACACACACACACACACACACACACACACACACACACACACACACCAGCTGGCTTAGTCTTTTGGCTTGCTCCCTCTCTGTCTCTTTTACTTGCATCCCACATGCTCTGTGCTGCCTTGTTTGGGCCTCATTTGACAAATCAGAGAGCATTACAATGAGAGGCTGCTCCCCAGCCAAATATTCCCCCCAGTCCGCACTGGCTGGCTTCCTGCAGATATGTGAATATCTTAATAAAGATAAGATTAGGTGAAAGCAAATCAATCAAGGCTGTGGAGAGGGAGACGGCACGTCCCCCGACGCATCAAACTGCATCAATATACAGTACGTGAGGAAGGTTGTTTCCGGACACTTTCTCTTGAAAAGTGTGAGGAGAGTGAGAAGCGGGAGTGAGGAGACATAGCATATTTTAATATAGATTGGGATGTAAAAAAAAAAGAATGGCAAAATAAAATGACAACAAAATTATCAACAGGATAGAATCAAATATGATGAATATAATTTAGTGTACTTTTGATTCTTTTTTGGGTTTTCAAGACTTGAAGCACCAGACCCAGTGTTAACTTTCCAACGTATCACACTAAATATGCTTAATGGATTTTGACTTAGTATTTGGAGTGTACTACACAAGTGCAGCTCTATCTTCTCACACACCAAGTAAAAACTGCTTTACTTGTCATTCTCTCATCTTTAATGATGAATCATTTCCCTCTTCGAAGAAGCACAGCACATAAAGAAGCTCACGGCCAAATCTCAGAAGATGAAAGCCTGGCACGCAGGTGGCAGCCGTCCCTCATGAGGCGTTCTGTCCGACTGCTTACTCTAGTGATAACAGTCTCCTTCATCCCCTGAGACGCAATATGACAACTTCTTCACTCCCTCCCTTCCTCTTTGTTTTTCTCTGTTGTTTAATTACCCTCAGCTGTCATTAGTCGTCTTTGTTTCTCCAGGAAGATGGAGCAAAAAAAAAGGAGAAATTAATCGCCTATTGCCACACTGTATGCAAATCTTTTCTGAAACCCCGTTAAGCCGATGAGAGATGTGATAGTGGAAGAGAGGAGTAATTGGAGACAGATGTTGGAGAGATGGATCATCCGAGACGGATCAGTGAGCCAAAACTAAGATGCCGTCCTTAATAGGATCTGGCAGAAAAATTATTACTTCTCTCTGTTTCCTTTTCATCTTCCCTTTGTTCAACTATATTTTTTATAATGAAGTCTTATGTTACATTTGCTTGCCTCTGTTAAGTAGACTCACTCCTTTTTCATGCGGTCTTGTGTACTTGTTTTCTCAATCAGTTCTCTTGCACACATAAATGATGTGTATGTGTCTGCCACACTGGTTCCCCCCGTTGCCTAGCAACAAGGCAACAGAACAGGGACCTACAGCCGACAGTCCAAAATAAAGACAACTAAAAAAACTTGTCGAGCTACTTATCAAGTGACATGTGAACAGTTCAGAGCAATATTTCTGTGATGTTTTGAAATAAAAATGTTGCAACAAAGTTAATTGAACATATTAAAAAAGTAACAGCCAGAAGGGTACACAGAGCGGTCTCAATAATTACTTTATGAATGCAACCGACATCAAAATTCACCAAAGGTCACCAGAGGTCACAGATCTAATTGAGATTTGCCAGCCAGTGAGTGGAAACACAATATAAACCAAGAACTTGAAATGCAATATTTTACTCCCTGTCTGCAATAAAGAAAATCATTAACCTGGCATTTGCTAAGTTGTTTTTATGATGGTATTTTCATTAATAACTTATACTGTGAGCTCCCACATTGAGCTCCCACAGGACAGTGATTTTCCAGAACAATCTTTGCTGCATGAAGCTGCTAATCTGATGTACAATGTTGCTGTAACCTGGGGAGAAATGTCACATACTTCAATAAAGATGGACAATAATGTACTCCTGTTATTGATCCTGGCTTTTGATAAAAACACATACAAGTGATTGCTATGGAAGGTTAAGGGGCAAATCCCAGCGAGGGCTGAATAAATGTCTCATAACAGACAGGACTGATTCAATATCATATCAAAGTGGGTTGCACAGTCAAACACAATAAAATGACACCAATAATGACACCAACATATTAAAATGAATTCCTGGCAGTTTCCATACAAGATGTCATAACATAACATGCATCACTATGTTCAATATTTTTGTCACCAGGGGGACACAGGGAGGCATTAAATGGCCCCATCATTGTAAATCTGGTATGTCTTTAAGATGGATTTAAATATGAAACGCAAAGACAGAGTTTGTGTTTTTGTTAACTAGTGAAGAAAGAATTCACTATGGATGCGTTCCTTAGATTATGGCCCACGTTACATGATATGTAAAAACAAGCATGCCTTATAATATCTCAAATGATATGTAATATTAGTCAAAATAATCAATAATTTTTTATTTTTCTGCCCTATTTAGACAGTAGTATCAGGCCAAAAATGTTTCCTTACATAAGTTTATCTTTTATTTTTTAAAGTAAAAAAAACATCATATCAAACAAAGGTAAGCAAACCCATGCAAAATTAACAGTCATTATGCATTTCATTGTTGTTTTAGTTTCTTTGAACTCTGCTTTAAAAAACTAAAACTAAATAACCCACAACCCTACACAGCAGGGCGGCCAAGTGGAGGAAAGCTTTGGGAAGCAGAAACAGACTGAAAAAAAGAAGAAAGAGATGTGAAATCTGTCAGTGACAAACAGACGGTGACAGAGCGAGAGAAAGTTAATACGAAAAAAAGTAAATACAAATGATGAGACTTGCAGACGAGAAAGACAAAGCGACTATTCTGAACGTGCATGCCTCTATAGCTTCACCTCAATATAGTGAGCATATCAGCTAGCTCATTACTAACACCTGGAAATGTCTGCATTATTACTGTTCAAATTCATCCACAAAACACAAGGCCATGAGAGTGCTCACCATCTCTACAGCACTCTATTTGCATGCAACCTGCACATGTTACTGCTTTCAGGTGGAAATACAGAAATGAAAGTGGCCCAGAGAGCTTTCCATCACCTCCTTACTCTGTGGTGCTCGTTCATTTATGACCATATAAATGTGTTTTTTTAAGCTTCTCTCTTATTTTTCTCTCGGTGGAAAAGGGTAACTGAGTTCTGATTCTCTACTGCAGTGGTCACCAACCTTTTTAAGCCCGAGATCACCGACCTCGGCCTAGGTGAAAGGCGAGATCTACCAATTGCAGAATTGACTGGAAAAGACGGCCCAGACAATGCTTCCAATTTGAGGCCTTTTATATAGGCTAATTTTATCTGAATTACTCTTCCAATGAAGGCTCCATAATCAGTACACGGCATATAGGCAGGGGTAAAGTGCTATTGGGGGGCGGACCTCACCTCCTCAAGGGGGGTCCGGGGGGATGCTCCCCCGGGAAGATTTTTTTTTAAATATTGAAGTTGAAAGCATCAATCTGGTGCACTTTGATTGAGAGCAACATGAAGAGATCTATGGATACCTCTCTCAGCACCCATATGAAACAGAACTGTAAACAGGTTTTCTTTTTCTTTATGGATATTTTACAAATCACTCCCCTTTCAAACTGTATTCTTGTTTTACTGCCATATAGTAGGCTATTTCATACCTGTTTTTCATTTATTCTCTTATTGTTTGTATAACTATAATGATCATATGAAGGTGTGCCGCGGAAATAATCTTTTGAATAATTTGTGACAAAACCGTTCTAAACACTCAAGAGTCCTTTAGCTCACCTGAGCCCCTCAGTCTGACAGGAGAGGACTCTCCTCCAGCTTGTTGTGGAAACAGCTCCTTATGTCCGTTAGTNGATGAATTTCAAAGAGAAAAGCAAGCACACTCGGAATAAAGTATTATTTTATTTTGAAAAAACGTTTTCAGATTTCACATCACATAAACACCAAATCCCAGCATGCATTGCAGCTAAACCATCCAATCATCGAGCTGAGGATCTTGCCTACGCCAGTTTCCGGTTTCGTTTATCACCGATGTATTTTGTTATACACACATTCCTTCACATTTACATTTGAATTTGCATTAAAGTATTTTTGTTAGGCCTTCTAACGTGTTTTTAAATATAACTACGGTTGTAGTTGAAGAGTTTGTAAATTAACATGAACCGAAGCTGTTGCCTGGCAACCTGCTGGCGACTCAATCGCACAACGTCACGTCCGTTAATTCCACATCCACACGCATGGATTAACATCGATTTAATACATTAATGTAGCCTTTGTTTCTGCTAAAAGAGGTGTCGACTAGCTGGGGAAACAAGAACATTGGCGTAATCGAGTGTGACTATTAAAAAATAAATCATTACGTCGGGGTAGCATTTGCTTGGCATTTCCGGTTATTTATCCACTGGTTAACATGGGTTAACAATACCGTGTAACCGTCACGTTTGAAGGGACGAAATCATGACATCTTCACGTGTCCCAGGTCCCAGCTTGGTAAATCGTCACATGTTCACGTCTTGCCGTGATACCGGGTTGAGTTGTATAGACATCTCGCTCAAAACCATACATGTGTTAAAGTTAATCATAGCAATTCAGGGTAAAACCAAGGTCATCAGGGCGAACATGACTATTTTAGACTAATTTGCCTAAATTAATTCAACAATTTTGGAGATAGTTTATTCCAAAGTGGCCATGTGAGTATTTTCTCAGCGTTGCCGCAAACTGGGCCTGCTCTTTTGCAGACAAACGTGTTAATTCCCCTGAAAACCTTTATTTTTTTAGATAAGATATTCTTTATATTGAACGTTTTCGTTGCAGCAGCACGTAAAACAAAGTATTGCACATAATTAGAAATAAAAAAAGAGTAGAAAATAAACAAGTATAGCCTACACTATAAACATCTCAAAATAGAAAATAAAACAGAACTAAAAGACTGAAAATATAAAAGTTGACCGTAATGTAAACATTTTTAAACTATCTGCCAAATAAAACACTATTAGAGGGCGAAATTACAGTTAACACAATATAAAAGTAGGACATTATTTACATAGGTTTTAGATATTTCAGGAATTTATTTTTATTTCTTAGAATTTACAACAGTGAGGTCTGAGGGACACCAAACTATTTAAGTAAAGCCAATGTCCACAAATCACAAGGTGGGGTGTTTGTGTGTGAGCTTCCTTGACCAAATGACCCCATGTATGGTGGCCTCTTCCTCTGCATGAATGATGCCTTGTTTATGTAAAGCGTTTTTATGAGTCATAAAAACTGGATAAAGCGCTATATATAAAAAGCAGTCCGTTTACTATTTACCAAATCAACTGGTGTGACCTCTTTGTGTTAACCTGCATAACCCCCTGATTGCCAGTGAGTCAAGCTTTAGGTTGTACAAACAATCACATTGTTGATCAAAGTTGAACGGACATTGTGTCCTTCAGCAGTATGAATGTTTACAACCATTAACCTTTGAGTTCAGCTCAGTCACAAGACTCAGCAGCTTCCTCTACAGCGACTACACACTACAAGGAGAAAAGAACGACAGTGATACAAAACAAGAACAAAACTTTATTTGATTCCCCCCCCCCCCTTGTGTTGAACAAGCTCATCATATCACAATCCTCATCAGGTGGAGACAAGCTTTAAGCAAGAAACTCAGAGGTGCACAACAGAAAGGCACAAAACTGTCAGAGGGGAGCGATCGAATGTACAGAACTGAGGATCATATAAATGAAATATTACTCATGGTCTCCACTCTGCTGATGTCTCTGAACTGTCACATGGAGGGTAGTGCAGGGAGAAATGTACATTCAACCAAGATCCTGGTGACCAACGTAGGTTTAAATTAACGGGATAGTTCGCCCCAAAATCAATATCACTCACTTCTCCTCTATACCAGTAGTACTATATATCAATAGTTTTTCTGTAGGTTGCCAAATGTTGGGGTTTAAGCTGTAGAGATGTCTGCCTTCTTCAGTAAAAATGGAACAAGATGGCACTCGGCCTACATTGAAAAAAACGCCTAAATTATACATTTAAGAAACTCAAGAGCAATGTCTCTTCACAGCCATCCCAAATCTGTTACTCAAGATAATCCACAGCCCATGTTAGAAGAGTTTTATGAAGGAAGTATTTTATTTCTTCAAAAGAACATCCTCTCTGGGATGGTGGGTATAGTTTTGTGAAATAGAAAATAATTCCTACAAGGTCTGAGAATGATCCTGAGAGACCAGCCATGATTTCTAGAGAGAGACATTACTGTTGAGATTTTCAAATGTAGCGTTTTAGACCCGAGTACCATCTAGGAGGCTTTCTCCAACACCCTGCAACTTATACTTGAACTATATGCACAAAAACTTAGTACTACAGGTGAGAGGAGAAATATGCATTTTTAATTTTGGGGTGACTTCAAATGGAACAACACCATGATGAGGCTAATTAAACAAGTACTGCAATTGTAAATATTTTAAAATTAGTGTTCATTTCAAGAAAATAAATCTTTCTTACACAAGTGACAGAAACCTCACCTAAAATAACAAACTGGTCCCATTGCTGGTAAAGTGTCTTAGTTAGTGTCCCTTTCATCAAACTACAATTATGTGACTGTATGAGCAACAGGAAGTGTTTGATTCAGTTTAAATGACGTTAAAACAGCAGAGCCTGGGATGTGAATAACAATAGTGGAGCTTGCTCATTACATTCACATCATCAAAAATCAATCATTCTATACAAGAGAGTCATTTACACATATAGTATTATTATTATTATTATACAGCACAGAAACCGAGAGGGAAAAAGCCTCTCAGAAGGAGGAGGGGGGGGGGGCAGGAGGTGGACAGCTACTCGAAGCCGTAAATGTAATTTTTAAAACATGCAATCTACAATCAAACAATGCAATATTGATTATAAACGTTTTGGTACTTGATTTAGTTATTGGCTTTAAAGCAAAAAAAAAGGAAACCATCGGGAGTTGGTTGCTGGGATAAAGTTTTACGAGAAATAAGTTAAAGGATTTCTTTTAGGTAAAACTGAAATGAGCAGGAAGTTTGAGGCGCTTTCGATGCACTGATGGGCAGGGAAGGTGTTTTTAGGGGAAGTAAGGGTGGAGAGGAAGTGAGAGGAAGAGGAAGAAGAAGCAAGGTTGAATTATACAGACTGGTAGCCAGTGCGACTCTTCCTCCGGCCAATCAGGTAAGAGATAAGCACAAGGATGATTAGGAAGCTGAGCGCCACGCCCACTGCAATGGGCACCAAAAAACTCAAATCAGAGTCCAGGAAGCATTCCTCAGCTGACAGACAGACAGAGAGACAGACAGACAGCAGGTTAGTGGTTCAGTCAGCAGGAAATGTTATTCAGACAGAGATTTAGGTGATTTACAGTTCAAAAAGAAGGCAGAGCAGCAAGAAACCTACAAAAGTGTATCAGATTAGAGGTCATGGTTAATAGATATTCAAAGAACACAACAAGGAAATCACTCAAGTGGTTATTACTTGTTGAACATTCATGTCAGGCAGGATGAGCAAAAACCAAATCGTAAAAGAATAGTCAGACATTTTAGGAAATGTGCAAAAATTAAAACACTTTTCTGCAGCGTCAGCACCGTGAAACTATTCTTCATATTATTAGACTTTGATATATTCAGTACATTAACAGCTGTTATCCAATTATGAAATGCTATGCAAGACTATATTTAAGGTTGCCAGTAATAAGTCCACATTTTATTTTTACATCACTGATTTTCAACTTAAAGACACATTAGATAACATGTTGAGTCTGTTTCTAAACTTCAAATTAACCTTACAAATCTATCTATTTAACATTTCCCAAAACACCTTACCATTCTTTCACCAATACGGTCAGGCAGACAACAGCACTAAACACTACATGGAAATGACAACACATTTGAAGACAAAGGCAGAGATTAAGTGTTTAAGATCTGAATGAGGAGAGTTAAACTAGAAAGACTCGTAGCCGACGGTCATGTTTCTCTTTCTCCCGATGAAATAGGCCAGCAGAACGATAAGAATGAGAACAAGCAGGGAAACTCCGACAGCTATGGGAACAAGGAAGCTGTCCCCGTCAGCCTGGCAATCCTCAGCTAGACGGGAGTGAAGAGAGCAGAGAGGTGAACGTCTCGCAACAGAGGAACCAAAATAAATAATAGTTACACCAGCTGAAGGAAAGAGGAAACCTGAAGAAGTATTTAAAGCAGTGACAGTTTAAGAAAAGGAATAAATATGTACTCAGGCGTCCAGGGCAGCAACACTTTTATTTCCTTGAAACTTAAAAGACTAAAAAGCTTCACTTCAGTCTGACACACAATTTGAAATACAATGAATTATATCTGTAACAGTGTGAGAGAATGGAGATGAAATGTATCCACAAAAACACATGAATTGATCTTAAACAAGATGGTCTTGCAGCACAAATTCCCTTTTACTGAACAATGTACTCCACTGGTGAAGCCAAAAATATATATGTATATATATATAGTTTGAGTAACTGAATGAACAAAACAGAAAGCTATCACTGAGCAAGGCACAGCTATAATTATAATGAATCTGCTATTAAGAACAAGAGAGACTAACCTTGAGAAACAGTTTGACATTTATACCATTGCTGCAAAACCATCTTTGTAATTAAGGCAACTGAGTTCATACAAAGCTGAAATACATCAAGACAATCACAAGCAAAAATGAAAGCTCATATCTGATTAGGAGCGATTCCTCGTACACATGTACAATCACTTGGAAGCAACTTTAAAAAGAAAAACTCGTATTCAGTGCGGTTCACCGTCTGCTCTGCTCCAGTTCTGAAGAGCTGGGACAAAGCCAACAGTACACAACACTAGATGCTAGAATTAAGCAACAACACACAGCTAATGCCATGTGTAACCTTGGCTTTCTATTATTAAAGAAACACACATTCTGGGGCTTTCCTCTGTCCCTGATTCTGCATCACTGCACTCTGCACTCATTCCCTCACCTTCAAGCGCCTGAAAACCTGCTCTCAGCTTCTTTCTACGAGGGACTACATGAAACACGATGCCAACGCTTTGTGTCTATTTGACATGAGATCACATCACATACTTCAGTGGTTCTTTAATCCTTTTTTTTTTTGACAAATGAGGGCTTGTTTTTTCTCGGATCAAACCGCACCAAGAGATGATGGATTGGATAAGAACAACATTTTAAGGAATAGTTTGACATTTTGGGAAATACCCTTTGTGCTTTTGTACAGGGAGTTAGATGAGAGGGTCAATGCCACTCTTAATAAACATTTTAATACATAAAAAGTAAGCTTTAGATGTTCCAGTAGGCAGGTTTACCTTCACCAAAATTCTGTTTCTCAGATTGGTTAAATTATCTTTCACAGAAAAAACGACTGGCCTGTGACTCGGTAGGAACATGCAGCGTTGGCCAAGGAACAAACTATTACTTTTTTTGGAAACACGCATTCATTTTCACTAAAGGGAGCGGCTTTGGTAGAAGTGATGTGCTTTCTGAGTGACTTTTTAGTAGCTTCCTCTGGACAGAACCAGGCTAGCTCTTCTGAACTGTTTCATCTCTTTGTGCTAAGCTAACCGTCTCCTGCTACATATTGAATACAGACGGTGCAATTATTGTAATCTAACTCTCTGAAAGCAAGAACATATTTAAGAAAATATCAAACTATTGTAATAAACTACTCATGAATAAAACTTTAGGACATTTTGTTTGAACGGTATTTGTTCAGTCATGAACATTCAACGTTACAGAGGAATGCTCAAGATTCAAATCAATGTCTTCAGGGGTTTTTAACGTCGCCCTGATCCAGCGGCAGCCCTCAAATCTATACACAGATTAGATAATGTCACAACATAATGCAAAAAAGTAAAGAGCGCTTTAGTGCATTTAAATGTAGATATCTTCATGATGGGGAATATCTACACAACAAACTTTCCCTTTTCTAAACCTAATGCCAAAATGTATTCTGTAAGAAAATAAAACAAGTGCGCTTTCTATTCTCTGACTGGAGCGTGTGCAAATTTAAGAGACCTCTGAAAACATGTTTGATACAGCAGGAAAAGCACAGGTGTAATTAATACCACAAACGATGACCTGTCTATGCACTTTAATGCCAATGAGCCATCGTTAGGGTCATTAGTGCCACCTTGGAAACCAAAATGTCCTCCATTCAAAAAGGTCAATTTAGATTTAATCAACAAACACTTTAATTTGACCATCTGATGATTGTAGCAACATAATCAGGACAATCCAAAGTTCCTCCTGCTCTACAGGGGAAAACATGGGCTACATTTCCCTTGACTACTTTGAAAATAGACTAGACCTTCATCCCTCTGAAGGAGTTTCTGGGAACAGAGAAAGAAAAGCTGATCGACCATCTTTCTTTAATTTGTGAATGAAATGTTGAAAATGAACGTTCTTTTATGTCTTATGTAAATAAACATGGGGATGAAACATCGAACCATAACGGAAGTAAAAACAAAAAATGTGCACAAAGATTAAATAATGACAAATGAAATCAAAAAGGGAATGCCTGTAGAGCAAGGGCAGAATCCTCATTTGAAACGTTCTCATGCATCTGGAGAATGCGTTAAAATTAATGTGCAGGGACTATTTGAAATGTAGCACTGTACCAGTATAGGAGCTTTATATTTTGTATATTGTGTTGGATTTGACTATGAAATGTAGCTAAAGGTTTGTGGATTTTGCACTTGCTCAATAACAAAACAACACAACAAAAAAGGAAAGACAAAACATCTTGAAAACAAAAAAGAACATTTGGGGTAGACAAGCTTGGTCCTTGAGAAAAACACCAAACGCTCCATTTTTATCTCAGTCCGGATTCTAGTATTAAAGACCGATTAGGATACTGCAATTAAAAAATATACCCATTTGCATTTCAAGTGTCATAACGACCAATAACTTCAATACTGCATCTAATGTTATCCAAGCTGAGACTTTAGTTTTGGATTTCTTTGATCGTTATTTGCCAATTCAACAATTGCACATGAACCCCAAGGACCAGGCTTGGGAACCCCGTGATTTTGATTGCAATCTGGATTTATAGGGTCTGATATCCAACATAAGTCTTTCTTCGACCAATCATGTAAGCGATCACAACAATGAGAATCAAGCCGGCCAGAGCAGCGCCAACAATGATTGGGATTAGGATGCTGGTGTCATCCAATGAACATTCATGAGCTGCAGATGAAAAGAGAGTAGGTCAACACGTGAAGGAGTGATTTTCTGATTAACAACACAGCAGCAGGATCAGCTGTGCTTAAACACAACATTTCATCTGAAACACGTTAAAGGTGTCACATTACACACTGATTATTTAAATGAATTGGGATGGCATGATAGATGCACTTTTTATAAATGGAGATGGGCTGCAGGAGGTAGGTTGGATGAAGAAGATTGACATTAGTCTAGGATGGACTTGATTAGAAATGGGATTGTCTCTGAGGATTTAAACCAGTGGATCCAAAATAAAAAAATCTGTCCAGTGGAAAAAATCTGATGGGCGGGGTCACAAAATATTTTCAAATTTCTTAAAAATGTTGTAACAGTCTGAGACTTGCTTTGAGGTCATAAAAAAAAAACGTAATTTCGTCTTTGAAAAAACTATCCGAAGTGTTAAACATCTGATTAAACCAAATTGAGATCATCCAACGGCCCGTCCGCACGGCGGCGTGCATTGAAGCTTCAACATTTCTTCCCATTCACTTTTAATGGGGTGATGTCACGCTTTGCCGAACTGCATTGTGGTTCCGTCGCTTCGCTTGGCTCGCGTTGCTCGCTTCAAAAGTTGAGCAATGTTAAACTTTTGAAGCTTCGACGGAAGCGTCAGCCAATCAAATCATATGCCAGAACAAGCTCTAGCCAATCAAACCGCATGCTCGTGTGTCCGGGGCGGGAGATTTATGTGATTGGTTGTTGGTGGAGTTTCAGACACGCCCACCGGCAAGCTTCAACGCACGCCGCTGTGTGGACGCTGCATTACAGTGATTGTTGTGCCACTTGTAATTTAACAAATATAATAATCTCTATTTGTATACTGTAAATAAAATGTTCCGCATACCATTTCTATTTACCATCCAAAAATGTATGATCATATGACCAGACATAGACTATTCTGAATAAATAACCTTTTAACTGAAATACTGTAAGTAGCGCTTGTACAAACTAAGAAGATCATCCTGTTGTTTTTTACCAGAATTAGCCTTTTCTCCACTATATGACTTTAAATTAGAGAATTAGAGAATAACCTACCTGTGCTGAAGATGCCCTTCTCTACTGCAAGGGGCTGCACTCTGAGTTCGAAGGTGTAGATGCTGAGATCAGCGTTGATGGTGTAGTTCTGCTCCTTGTTACACATGTAGGAGCTGCCGATGGTCGCCTCCCACAGAGTCAGGTTAGTGTTGGCGGTAGAAAACTCCACACCTTAAAAGAAACACAGAAAGATAACGTCAACGTAAGCTTGCCTCTCGGTGTGGGGTCTGGTTTATGTGGGTAGATGAGGCTTAAAATTACCGGAGCTTGTCTTTCCTGTGACGTTCAGAGCATGAAGGCGGAATTTCTTGGTATCCTGAAAAGACGAAAATATGCGTCAAAAATAATTATGTCCCACTATAATCCCCCCTAGGAACGCTTTCAAACACGAAAAGGTGAACACTGAGTTAGCCATTAGGAAAGCCTGTTCACAACCGTTCACCTTTTTCTTTTTCAGAGATAAGTGATCAACTGATAATCAAAATATGCATTACTAATACATACACGTGTTTATGACTAGATTAAAAACACACAAATTGGTGTGAATGGAATTTTAGTGTATTAATTGTCACCATAATCAGCAACTTTTCAACTACACCTTAACCAGCTTAAACCCTAAACAACATAAGAGCACATATAAACTAGCTGGCTGGATAAAAGCAATGTGAACTTTAAATAATTTGACAAGACAGTCAATTCTTAGTTATCATTATTCTAAAATCTATCCGACTTACATTGGTGAAAGTGAACTTGATGGTTACTGTGCTGGACGTCAACACCAGCTCACTGCTGTTCATCTCACATTTTCCAGTGACTGCGGTCCCATTAGGCTCAAAGTTCATCTGGGGACAATAAGGGTGGAGGAAACACTCAAATCAGCAAAAGGACTGGATTAGACTTTTACTCTGAACATGTAAAAACAGATAAGAATAGTAAGAAAGCAAAACAAGATTACCCAGCAAACTCATTACACATAAGTATTTCATGCATTTGTCTGTATTGCAAATGCATTATTGACCTTAACGTTGACCTTAAACACCTTAATTAAAAAAAAACGACACATCCTCTTCCATGTCTTACTATGCTTATTCCTTTCTCCCCTTATATCCATTTAATACATATTATTTGTATGTTCTATAGATTTATACAAGATGTTTGTACTTCAATGTAGGGCTGCTCGATTAAGGCAAAAATCATAATATTGATTATTTGGGTCAACAATTGATATCACGATTATTAAAAACGATTATCCATTTACTTTGAAAACATCCATATATTGAAAAACAATATTTGAACAGTGTGTTTTTAACAGTTAATTACCCTGAACTTTAAAGGTGGGGTAGGTAAGTTTGAGAAACCGGCTCGAGATACACTTTTTGATATATTCCATGGAATGCTCTTAACATCCCGATGGCAATGAATATCTGAAGTGCTTTGACAAAAAAATCCATAAAAAAAAGCCGCAGTACTGTAAAAAGCACGACCAATCATTTTAGCCGGCCCGGGTAAAATAACTGGATGGCCTAGCTGCCTTTCAGCCTTCCATCTGTGCACAAACTTATCTCGTGCCCTCATTGGTCATGTGCGCGTTCGTGTGTGTTGGAGGAGGGGCTCTGTAAGGAAGTGGCAGATTTTCTCCGGTTGTGTATTTTCAAATTATAGCGCACTCGAGCTGGATTCTCCGAAATTACCTACCCCACCTTTAAGTATAATTCAATTGAAAAACCAATAAAATAATAAAATAATCGTTTTATTTCGATTATGTTGTTTTCATAATCGTTGCAAGCCAAAATCGTAATTGCGATTAAAATACGATTAATTGAGTAGCCCTACTTCAATTGATCATTTGCACTCTGGATTGCTCATATTTGTACAAGTGGATTTTAAAATGTTTTTAAAGTGTTTTTAGATGTGGTACCTTTTTTACTATGTCTGTGTTGTTTTCAAATGCGTGTCATAATGGATCCCTTGTCTTCTATCTGTTAGCCAAATCTACCTACGGGTACAATTAAATAACCTGAACCTTGTAATTCTGCATCAATGAACATACCTCTTCATCTTTGATTTTAAACCGCAGGCCAAAGTCGGCCAGCAGGCAGGCCGTGCTGTTGACATCAGGCTGGAGCTTGTACTTCCCAGTGGTGGGTGCAGGGAGGGTGGGGGTCGGGGTGGGTGTCGGAGGAGGAGCAGTGGTAGTGGAATTGGTGACGGGAGCATCGGTGGTGGTAGAATTGGTGACGGGAGCATCGGTGGTGGTAGAATTGGTGACGGGAGCCTCGGTGGTGGTAGTGGGGGGGACGGTAGTGGTGGGAGCAGTAGTGGTGGTAGTGGGGGGGACGGTAGTGGTGGGAGCAGTAGTGGTGGTAGTGGGGGTGGGGACGGTAGTGGTGGTAGTGGGGAGGACGATAGCGATGAGAGCAGCAGGAGTTGTTGGTACATCGGCAGCACAGAGAGTAACTGTGTGAGAGAATAGAACATTAATGTAAACCAGGGAGAGAATGCTTGAGTCATGATGAGATGTAATAATATTGGGAGGGATGAAACCCTCTTTAATGGTCACACATGCAGAGCACACAGAACACAGTGACATTTGTTCTCTGCTTTTTACCCATCCTAGTAGGAGTCTAGTACTAGGAGCAGTGGGCAGCTATTGTACAGCGCCCGGGGAGCAATGGGGAGTGAGGGGGGGTGGGGGGGTGGTCCGGTGCCTTGCTCAGGGGCACCACGGCAGGGCCCAGGAGGCGAACTCGGTCCTCTCCAAGGGCAGGATAGAAATGCTCGGGGTTATTATACAAGTAAAAACTAAATATTTTCCAGATTGAAGTTGTACATCTCCGGGTTATTTTATATTTATGCTCAGATTATGAAATCATATATTTAGCGAGATCTAAAACATTTAAACTCAACAGATTAAATATTTTTTTTGTCATTAACCACATCCCTTCATTTCGCAGGTGGATAAAATCGTTACACCACCAAGCCTGCCAGGTATTTTGCCTGCAGTGGATAACCTGATCAAATGATATTATGCAATCGCATTAAAGAAATACTTGACTTGATAAGATCTTAGACTAAAATCACATATCATTATAAGCATCAGGACTTTGAAGAGACAGTGTTATGAAATTAGGTGATAGCTTTTGTGCTATGGAACAGCAAAGCGACAGACAGATTTGATATGTTCCCTACAGTTTCCTCCCCTTGCCTTTCCACCAGCTGCTGTGGTGTGATGATTTTTAATGTAACCCTGAAAAGTCAATCTGTGCTTACTGTTTTCACTTGTGCTGTTGTTAATGACAAAAGCCTGTATGAGCACGTTCCGCAGCGTCTGACGGACCGAATCAGTTTCGTACGTGTCTTCACTCTGGCATGAGTAGAAGGTGTCCACTCCTACATCTTTGATTTCAGGCTTCACATAGATTGTTGTGGTTTCTATAAGAAATTCAGAAAACACATCAGCATCAGATCAAAGACTGTGATCATTGTTTATTCATTGTTATGTGTCTTTTTGTTTGCACTGTGTGGTGTAGAAGTTACCGGTTGATGTGGAGTTAGGGAAGATGCTTGCGTCGCTGAGGTTGTAGGAAAAGGTGATGGTGTCTACCTGGTAGATTTTTCCTTCTCTGGTGAAGTTTACACTCCATGAGTGTCCTTCTCCAAAATTAAGCTTAAACATTGAGCTTGTGCTATCACATGTACTTCCATCTGATGCGACACTGGCAGGGAGTTCAAACTCTGCTGTTAAGACCTGACAGAGAGTAAAGAGTGACAATATTTAAATTAATTATACAAGTTTGATGTCAAACTGATTAAAAGCTATCTTTAAAGAGACTAAACTCATGAGAGTTTTAGTTACTTGGACAGATAAACTCGGAACGGTATTCTTTTAATTCATGCAATAGTGTCTGCTTCTTTAGTTGTGGTTTTTTTGCTTTATTTGAATACACATTTTTATTGTCCTAACAAACATCTAAATAAAAAAATTGAAAAGAGTTAACGATTTTGAAGCTTCAATTAAACGTATTTGATAACCAGTTCCTCATCAACTTAAACACTTCCCCTGTAAACATGACATGAAATACAATACTTTTATAGGCCAGCTGATAAGAAAGATCAATTAAAGTAGTCACGTTTTCAGTGTAGAGAAGAAAAACTGCCCAAAGGGAACTAGTTTTGAAAGACAGGACTTAACAATTGCAGGATATCCATGCAGGAAAACTCAGTAACTGAAATGCTGAATTGCAAGAATCTATCTCTTTTGTAGGGCCTTCCCTCATTTCCCCTTTCCGTGAAGACAGAGCTCAGACGAGTGTTCTCTGAGGCGTGCTGATAAGAGCTGAGCTGCTAAAGTTACTTCACAATAACACTGTGTAACCTGATGTACTAAATATACCAAACATAGTCATCTTGAGGTTATTGTGACCAAAACAACACACTCACCTCATTGACGGCGACTTCATAGGAGACTCTGAAGTTGACCATTAATTTAGCATAGAGGCATAAATTGTTGTCTTTGTCTTTGACATTGACCTCAGTGCCGTTTGACAGCTGGACCGCTGAAAGAAAAAGAAAAAATACTATTATTTCTTATATTCTAATGATTATTAATCCAGCTGTAATTCAATAGTTTAATATCTTCAGTAAATCTAAAGTTAGTGGGCACTCGTGGACACCTCAAATATACTATAGAGACTAAGAAGCCACGTATTTTCAGAAAAACAAACACCACGAGTACCTGCATCCTCTATCAGGCATTGGATAACGAGCAGAGCCAATGGAATTTACATTTTCACATAAGTGTTTTTAAGAGCTATTTTTATGAGTTGAAGAATCATATTAACCCAGGTCGACCTCAGTGGACTAGAAAACAATAAAGTAATATTTTATGATGACACAATACTCCCAAACAACATTTTTAGTCATACTTGCAATAAGATCTTGTATCATTCTACATACTCTGAGAATTAGTATAACATTTAACAGAAGAGAGGCCAAGGTCCATTACGATATGGTTTTAGCAGTAAGCATCGTCATCAATTCAACAGCAGCTCGATGTATTATAAAAGTATAAAGCACTGACATCAACTCAAACAGGTCTTATCTCGCTGTAATAAAACAGTATCATTACTGAAGGGCTGAGTTGTAACTAGAGACATAGGCCTAACTCTCACATCACCTGAAGCTATCTGACTAACAATTGGTACATCCTTTCTCTCACACAGATTTCTCAAATGTTGTGAGCCTGTCTAATGGGGAAAGGTTTATACAAGCGCCTTTTTAAACGTGTTATAATGTATAACGAAAATATTTCCACTAGAAACCTAGATAAAAGTCCTCATACAACACATCAACTCTGGCTGGCAGATAACTCACTGCTCCATAGTTTTAGTTTCTCCCTCTCCATAACCATGAGAAATGTACAGCTACATTGCACAACTGTAATGTACAGTAATGTATATACTTTCCAATCTGATATGTCTGCTATAATATATTGGTCTTTAACAGAACATTCCACCATATACAGAATATTTTATATTGGGTATTATTTGCGATATATGGTAGACCCCCACACACATATAACAACAAAGACTATAACAACCCTGTTATGCAATACTACCTACTGTATGTGCAATATATGTATACATACCATAAAAAACTGCTATATATACAAATATAACTGTAAATATGTATATGTATTTTGTAAAATGTCTACTTTTATCGTTAATATTTGTATGCATGCTTCTTAAATTCATAATTGAGCTATCTTTGGCTCTTTACTTGCTGTAACAAATGTACATTTCCCCTCAGTGGGACGAATTCATTTATTCTAATTCTGATATACGTATTTTCTACTGCAGATATGTGCTGTTCATTTTAATTTTATTATGATTATACAATATTCCACCTTTGAAATATTTTAGTGCCTGAAAACATTGATGGCATAACTGAATAATTTTCAAATCTGGGATGAATAAAGTATCTATATATCTTTCTATCTATTTAATGTTATGTAACTACATTGATTTTAAGTTAAGCCAGTTTCCTAACTACATAATGACGTTAGCTCAGTGTTACTGTCACGTGCTAACTTACTGTAAACTGCATAACCGTTGCTAATGCTAACTATTTTAGCCCTTTAGGATTTTGTTGATGCATGTTCTGTTGCCTACTTGTTTTAAAGTGCCAGTTTACCCAAATAACATTGGTGTGTGGCTAACCTTGTTTAGCAGCAGACATGACTCATGATTTTATCATTAACTCATCTTCAAAACAACTGTTATCTAACGAGTAAGCTAACCGCTAATTTGGCTAAAACATTGTGGGAAGGCAGTACAGCGTTAAAGGTGAAATTATAATCACTTTCAATATGTTTTTAATACGTTGGCATGATAATATGAAATACAAATCTGAGGCTAAATATAGTTTATTGAGCTTTTAATAGCGACTTTGCGGGTTTCCAGTTAGATGTTGTTGACGTAGGTAACAATTAGCAATCGAGCTAGAACATCACGACTGCCTGGACTGCACCTCGAATAGTGGTGATTTCATTTTACGGCACCCTTAAAGAAAATGTAAATAAATTCAACTGAAGACCAGACAATTACGACATATTTTCGATCTCGTTTTTTAACAGAGCAGCACTTAGCCTCTGCACGGAAGCACCAGGCCCAGGCTAGTGTTATAAGTTTACCATTAATCGCAGCAGTTCCAAAAAACCTTTTATATTTCTCAGTTTTTACTTTCGATTTAAATACAAATGAAGGTGACGTTACGTACCAATTCCAAGGACGAGAAACACAACGAATGTAGCACATCGGTACATCTTCGCAGAGTAGTGTCGGAGTGTCAGCCACAGGAGAGGAGATGGAACAAAATAACCCGACAGTGACGCTCAGTCAGCGGTGTTTGGGATCTGAGGCACAGACTGTACCAGGAAATGAGTCATATGACAGTCTCAAACCAGAAGGAGGTGTTTGAACTGGTTTAGCTTAAAATCTCCTCCTTTTACCCAGTTAATGATCATAAAGTTTTAAAAGGCTCACGGGAATGTGAAGGCGTCCGGCTGAAAAAATGCGTACTAATGGGCTGCTTTCATGTGATTGGAAATTAACAGTGACGGAATGTTACAAAATAGGCCTACATTTTACTGCGGTATTGTACCATTTTGAGGGACTTGAACTTTACTTGAGTATTCCCATTTCATACTTCTATTACAATAACATATTATATGCTACTACTCAATCTCGCCGATTGAGAATTGTACTAATATTAATAAACTAATTATTTATGATGTATTGATTTAGGCCTTTGTTATTAGAACATGTATACAGAAGTTCAAATATTATAAACATCCACCTTTACCAAAATCAAAGTGATGAACCCATTCATGCATTAATAATCATAATCCATTGATACATATTATTCTGAAATAGGCCATTCCACATAAGTACTTTTCTTAGGAAATTAACGTTTATTTGGGCACTAGTACTTTTAGTCAAGTAACATTTGGAAGGCATGAATTTTACTTGTAACAGAGTATTTTAGCATTGTGGTATTGCTACTTTTTTTCCGGTGAGAATTTCAGTGTTTCTTCTAACTCTGGAAACCATTTAACAAAAAGAAAAACCTGATTAAAACAGTTATTTTAATCTGTAGCAATAAATCTAACATACTCATACAAACAAGGGCATGTTTACTCAATCATATTCTTCCTCAAGTGTTGAGGCAATCCCCTCCAATCCCCTCATTTTTCAGCAAGGCCTGCAAGCCACACAGGGACATACAAAAAAATATAGTGTGTATGTGGTATGACTCCGCAGAAGATGGGAAAATGGGATCTGAAGTCATTGTGCTTTTAGTATACTTTCTAAGGGTTAACAAAAACCTAAAAAGCAGTTGACAGTGTCGGATGAGATCATTTAAAATGTCACTTTTGTGGAGTATGTACAAAGACAGAAGAAACAAGAAACTTAAATGCATTGTCTTTACAACTGAAGTGTTTTAGCAGCTTTAGTACACCCTACAACAAAATAAGTGCTTTTTTTGGCACAAACTCTGCTTTGAACGCTTTGTGTGTTGTTCATGATCACAGCTTTATCAGATGGCTACATGGCCTTAAAAAAAAACTTTGCTGCAGGAGGACACATTTGACACAGATTTTACCCAATTGGCAACTCTCTACTATAAATGTTAAACCAATAGTCCCAAATTTGACACTAACTAAAGAAAAAAGTCGGTTTCTCCCTTGTTCCTCTCCAATCTGTACTACATTTAGGGCATTGTGAAGTGTCTGCATTTGTTTGGGATACTGAGTGAACAGAAAGACAAAAAGTGACTTAATAACAAAGAGCATATTGATTCAAACTATGAACAAAGAATAATCTAAGTTTGAAAATAAATATTTTTTCCTCTCCATTAAAAAAAAAAGAGCAAACGGAACAACATCTGTGTGTTTTCTTCGTCTTTCCACGGTAGCCCAACTCTCTCAGAGGCACTGAGAAATACGGACAATACTCTCTTTTCGATGGGCATGCAGTCCACAGGATCACAAGAACCCTGACAAAAGAATCCTGTGGAGCAGTATCCATTCACTTGTCGGCCGCTGGGTTGAAGATGATAATGGTTTACATCCACTGGAGCAAAAGAGACCTCAGCCTGAATGGACCATCTGCATCTCTTTTTCTCAGTCACTTTTTCTCTCTCTAAGCCACATAGTTGTACTGGTTGGGGTTCTCCTTGTCACGCTCCATATAGTCCCTGTCAATAAGAGACTCTATCCTCTTCTTCAAGTCAGCAGGCTGAAAGAAAAGACAGGACAGAGAGCAGGTAAAGGTTAACACACGAGGCACATGCCAGTATATCTGCTTGTTTTTATACTTTGAGGTTGTTACAGTGACAAGAAGATTAATGCAAGACAAGCCATCTTCCCAGGGTAAATGACTATTAAAAAAAAGTATTTTCTTGTACAAACCAGTTTGGATCTGATTTCAGTAGATTTGTCCACAACCTATCAAACATTATTACCTATCAGACACTATTGTCAGCCTTTGGAGTGGTAGAAAATGACAGAAAATCTGAATATACCATTCAATGATGCAGTTATTGATTAATTGTTCAGCTGTTAAGTAACCAAAAATAGCAGTAAAACGATTTCTAAGTGCATTTAGAAACCGTTTCTCAGTTTCTTGGTTTGTCCACCACAGCAACTAAACAATATTTACCAATAAAATGCCCCTCTAGGTCAAATGTGTCAAACTCAAGGCCAGGGGGCCAAATCAGGCCCTTGGTGGATTACATTTCGGCCCGCAGGATCATTTCTAATTACTATTAGATCTGGCCCGCCGGTATATTGCCTGACCCCAAACATTGATGAACTTGCACCCAAGATGAGATGCCAAGTGTCTGGCTTGAACTAGTATCACAGCAGCAAACTGAGTTTAAATGGATGTTTCCTGTTGCACTTTTTTTGCGACAACAGGGCATGTTTGTTTTTTTCTTTGGAGGGAAATTGTTTTTTTGAAGCTGTTGTTGGCCTGTGGAAAAATGTGATCATAAGAAATGACTCTGGAAAAGCTGCAGATAGAGCCATAGGTAATAAATGCAACTGATTATTTCATGTTTAATGTTGTTTTTATAGGCAATAATTTAAGCTTTGTTAGTCCCAGGTTTAATATGTGCAATAAGTTCATTTCAATACGTTTTGCAATAAACATTGAACCAGTCCGGCCCTCGACTAGTACCCATTTTTAAATGTTGGCCCACTGTGTATTTGAGTTTGACACCCCTGCTCTAGGTACATAATAAAGTCAACATTCTTTAGGATTTAAGGAATGAAACTCTCAAACTTCAGTACTGACCTGACCCACAAAAACAAGTTGTGTGTGTCTGAAAAGTTACTTTATAAATATTACTTTATATAGTCATAATAATATCATTCTGGTAAAAAATGGAAAGCAAAACAGCTGGTTTTAAATGACTCATAACAAAATAAACCCTGTGACTCTGCTTATGATAAAGCAAGTACACCAATTAGATAATAACCCAACAGATACAGGGATAACATTATTTAGAACACTCATATCAACCCAGATATACCAATTAGAACATGTTTGTTAATAAAAGAGATCCAGTGTTGTGTTAATCACCTTGACAGGGAACTTGAGCTGGTTGTACACTTCAGACATCAAGAGATTATGGCTCAGAGTCTTCCTCATCTTCATGATCCGCACGATGGCAGCATCAATCTGATACTGACGATCCTGATAGACCCTTTCTGTGGTACTGGCTTGCTCCTCCACCTGAGGGAAGACACTCAGTTCAAATACTTCATCAAATACTATGAAAGGAGGAAAGTACGGTGAGATAGTATCATACCGTTTCTTTCATCTGGATCTGGTTTATTTTGATCCTGAAGAGCTTGTGTCTGAAGTCATCATTGCAAGAAAACTTGTCCCCATCCTCCACATCTTTGCTTTTTGGGATTTTGGTGATGACACGTGCCTTCCCACAAGCAAGTGACTGCAGAGTCCGGCGCAGTTCACTGTCCTCTGTAAACCGACACACACAGGGACAGTGTTTTACATCAGTGGTGCTGCATCACGAGTGCTTGACTATTGTAATTATTTCTTCATGGAAGTGCTGCCAACCAAACTTTGATGTGAATGGGATAACACAAACCTATTCCGGTTGCTAGTTTGATCTCCTCCAGTGTGAACTCCTCTCCTTCGTTGAACATCAGCAGCACAAGCGTTTGGAAGAGGGACACCTGCAGCTCCTTCTTGCCCTTTTGTAAGAAAAATCCAAGAGAAGAAATAAATCAGAATCAGAAAGCCTTTATTTGTCTCAGCAGGTGTGGTTTAGATTGAGTGAAGTGTGTTTTAACATTAAGCTTTATTCACTGAGTGAGCAAAACACCAGAGCATCCTATATTATAACCAAAATTAGGGCATATGCAAGTTTTCAAAACACATAAAATAAGCTCAAAATAGGCAATTAGACTTTCTTATCATTGGCAGTAAACAACAAAATGGTGCCAAAACGTGCCAAAAAAAGGGGTAAATATGAGCGTGTAATGTTTCCATCATCTTCATTTGTCTGACTGTTACATTTCCCAATGAAGTCAAAAGCCAGATAAAGGTGGGTTTTTTGTTAAGTGGGAAAGAGGCTTCAGTGATGTACCTCTTTATATTCAGCTTTTAAGACACAATGGCCGAGTGTAGATTGCCACTGCAGCTTCCTGCCGCTGTGTTTGCCCAGGTAGAAAGTCTTGAAGATCTCCTGTAGTCGCACCATCTGGACAAAGATAACCGAGGCGTTACAGAGCAACACTCACTAGATTTATTGCACGGCAAATTGTAAAAACAGTATGTTTCCAAAAGATATCGCTATTTGCTCAGCAGCACTGACCTCAGCAGGCAGGTGCACTTCCATGGGGACATAGGTTGGCCAGTAACCCATCGTGAGGATGTTCACCGTCAGCTCAATGTTGCCTGGAATGTTTTGGCACTGCATGTACTGCGCAGAAACAAGTGACACGCATGGGATGTTATCCTGCAGCCAAATGCAATTCTCTGCATTAGGTTATTACTATAAGAAGCTGAAACCCTGTGTGGTGAGGCAGGGTATATGCAGAAATCCTGAGGTCAAATTTAATACCTTTTAAGACCTTTTTTAAGACCCTTTCAAAACATTTTAAGACCTCATCGCAACTTTGAGTTCTAACCGGTTACATTGGGTACACACTTTACCTCACATTTACTATATTGATTGTAAGATAGCAAAACTAAACAGAGTGCAGACAGACTACTGAAGCCTCCTCTCCACTTGAACTTCAACCTCTCTGTGAAGGTCAGGTTTAATGCAGTATGCTGCTTTGTTGCTTCTGTACTCTGTGCTCATTCATTCCAGTAAAATTCCTCAGAAACCATTAGAAACCAGTATTTGACCAATAAACAAAACAATTGACAAAACTTTGAACTATGAAATATATTAAACTTTGGTGAGCTTCAGTGGGGTAATGCCATATAGGAGCTCCCTCACAAATACCCAGGGGTTAAATTGGGCTGGGGCTGTCCGGGGCTAAGCCCTGGCACATAGGACGATGCTCTGACGTCATCACCCTCACACATTTGTCATATGTTTACAAAAAACGATATATGTTAAGACTTTTCTCGTTCTTAATATAGACTATATTAGGGTTGATATGTGTTGACTTTACTTTAAAATAGCAGATCTCTGTGACCGGATATAGTTTGGCTTAGACCCCGGCCCCACGAGGACGCATACGGTAAAACGCATACGCAAACGCAAAAAAGTCTTCCGTTCACACGCATTCGATTAATTAACGTGTCCGTTCACACTAGACCGCTGGAAATGCTGGAAACGATGTAGTACATATGCCAGGCCTGTAAGTGGCGCTGCTGCCGCCCGAAATACACCAAAAGCAGCGAAGAAGACCCCGGAGCATGGTTGCCATGGTTGCCCTTCTATTTATTCTCCGCGGTGGACAGCGTGTTCTCCTGCTGTATATTTCTCAGTTAGTCCACAGCAGATGAAAAACACCCACCTCTCCGCCTCTTCCAAGGAACGAGGGGACCGTGCGGCAGAGTTTCCGTTAAAAAAAATGTTCCGCCGGTCAACATGTCTGTTAAAGTTTAAATCTTCCGTACAAAATTAGAAAAGTGCCGATCAGAGGTCTTCCTTGTTTTTTATNCAAAAATCATGGTTAGTTACAGTATTATGATGTTGACAGTGGTGATGGTTAATTTAATGAACGATAAGTAAGTCTAAATGAGATTTTACTGATGTTATTGAAAGCGAGAAAAGATTTGAGTGCCTGAACATTTGGGAGGAGAAGGAAATGTCTACAATGTATTGAATTAAGTATTAACTTGGTGCCTGAAAACTTCAAGCCATGAATGATGCATAATGTGATGATAATGCGTTTGGAAATGGTGTACATTCACCTACCCATTATCATCTCCTTCACCTCACTCTTGACTTCATCTGGTGCAAGGACATCTTGCTCTGGCCAAAAGAAGCAGAATGATGGGTCTAGTAGTGCAGACATCATGCAGACCAGTGGTCACCAACCTTTTAAGCCCAAGATCACCGACCTCGGCCTAGGTGAAAGGCGAGATCTACCTATTGCAGAATTGAGTGAAAAAGACGGCCCAGACAGTGCTTCCAATTTGAGGCCTTTTATGGCTAATTGCATCTGAATTACTGTTACAATGAAGGCTCCATAATCAGTACACGGCATATAGGCAGGGGTAAAGTGCTATTGGGGGGCGGACCTCACCTCCTCCGGGGGGATGCTCCCCCGGGAAGATTTTTTTTTAAATATTGAAGTTGAAAGCATCAATCTGGTGCACTTTGAGAGCAACATGAAGAGATCTATGGATACCTCTCTCAGCACCCATATGAAACAGAACTGTAAACAGATTTTCTTTTCTTTATGGATATTTTACAAATCACTCCCCTTTTAAACTGTATTCTTGTTTTACTGCCATATAGTAGGCTATTTCATACCTGTTTTTCATTTATTCTCTTATTGTTTGTATAACTATACTGATCATATGAAGGTGTGCCGCGGAAATAATCTTTTGAATAATTTGTGACAAAACTGTTCTAAACACTCAAGAGTCCTTTAGCTCACCTGAGCCCCTCAGTCTGACAGGAGAGGACTCTCCTCCAGCTTGTTGTGGAAACAGCTCCTTATGTCAGTTAGTGCAGCTGTGGTAACATCACGGTCCCCGCTAGCACAGGTCCCTCTCTCTCCCTCTCTATCACACTAAATGCGCTATCGCTACACACACACACAGAGCCGAGCTTGAATGACACAAGCACACGTGTATTTCCATGCAACTCTGATTGGTCTGGTGTGTTGCCTCTGTTGCGTTCACTGAACACGGGAAATTACAGTCCTGCCGTCGTCTCTTGTGTCATGATGAGGTTCACGTAAAGCACGGTTAATGTATTATATTATTGAGGTGTCTCAAATATACGTCAATCAAATGGCACCTGCTAACGGGGTGGTGGATGATAGGTTTACATCTAAAAACGTATTTTTCAAACATTATTATTTTATTTTTATTTTTATTTCTTTTGTTACTTTTTTTTTTACGGTCCGTGATCTACCCGCACCACACTTGGCGACCACTGATATAGGGCTTGCACACGGAGCCGTTGGACCCCCAGAGCGTTGCGTATGTCGGTCTACCCACCTTGGGACCCCCCCACAGAGCGGAGCAAGGCAACGAAACTTAAAATAAGAAGCAGCGTTTTACGGCGCGCTATGCATGGGGCCGCCTTGAGGGGGTTTCCCGACATGTCGTTTCAGTAAATTAAAGGGTGTTTCATGTTGTCGTTGCTGTGGGACTTCTTAATAACTTGGAAAATGCCGTTTAATAGCCTTAATTTTCGCTAAATTGATTTATCAACTTTTAATACTTTTTAAGACCCCGCGGACACCCTGTGAGGGCGTGCTGTTTCAGGTGTCGGTGAGCTGAGGAAACAGGACCCATGAAGCCAATCATAAATCCAAGAGTTTGAAAGCTTAATTTCAAAACACTGCACAGAGGTTTTAGTAATAGTATGAGGAAGGATTGTACAACTCTTTTAGCAGTGATAATTGCTTTATCTAGCAAGAATGGCAAGACAACCAGTATAAAAAGCTTATATCATTACAAAATAACCTACAAATTATAGGTGAAACGACTGCCTGATTAACCAGTTTGGAGATTAACATTAAATTAACAGTTTAAGTCAACATAAACCTGTCCCTGTCACAGTTTCTCAAATGTGAATCTTTGAAAGTTTATTCGGGTGATCATTTGATGTCAGTTAAGCTGGAGGGGACACAGTGGATCATGTCATAGTCCTTAATAGCCCCTTTCAAAATATATTTGAAGGGGCTATTATGATGTGTTTTTTTTGTAAATGTTCTGAAATATATATAAACTCAACAGATAAGCGATACATTAGGATTTAGCAGATTTTACGATAATGAAAATAATCTTTAGTTACAGCCCTTAAAGCAAGTATTCAATTGCCAGGTGACATTCCTTTTGACAAAGTATTAGCTAGGTACAAGGACCGGCATTTTGTTCTGCAGCCCTGTATTTTAAACCCTACCGCCCTAGTGTAATGTCTGTAATATTAAATTGCCTTATACATAATCTCACCATCAGGACAATCCAATATGAAACTCACACGATCCTTTTACAGATTCAACCCACTTTTGTAGTTCTCACCTGTTTGAACTGCACCATGATGTCTTTAGAAAGCTCCATATCCTTGAACATGCCCTCCAGTTTGCTGGTGAACGCTGCTCCACATTCTGAGGAAACACAAGTTAAAAGTATTTAGGATCAAGAGTCCCCTTCTGAGATTTATTTATTTTGAGTAAAGAAGTGACACTGAAGGATTAAACTCACCATGTTTCAGCTTCGACAACATAGATTTTTCAGCATCCACAGAGGCGCTTTTTCCAACCAACAACCTTTTGGCAAGATCCTTTTTGTAAAAGGCCTCAAAAACATCCTTTCCTACAATGACAACACATCATTACATTAAGATCAACAGAGTTCATAAACTCAAACAAACGTGATGGTAAAATAAAGTAACCATTACCATAGATGAATCTAAAAATAATCATTATTTTATCCAGCATCTTCTCCAGTTCTTCGTCTGTTGCTTCTTTGTTTCCTGCCCTTAACTTTGAATCCACGTGTTTTGCTGGAAACCAAAGTATATATTGTACCACGTGTTAATGCATGAAGACTAGGATTATCAGCTGATTGCATGACACAGGAGGAGGTATGAATGTGGGACATGTTAGCTGACCTATGAGCTCTGCAGGTTTATTTGGCCGTTTGTTGATGAATGTCTCGAAAGCCTCCTTCATGGCGTTGACAAACTTCTCGTTCTTTATGAAGCAGATGTCAATGACGTGATCCACCTTGTCCTTAAAGTCCAGCAACTCTTGCACCATTGTTTTGTCTTTTTCTGGATTGATTACGATTGTGCTTCCAAAAGCCTAGGTTTTGATTTTTCAAGACATTGAAAACAGCAGTTATCAACAGAATATGACAAACAGTTCCTGGCGCTTTTTCTTGAGACTTTTATCTCCATTCATACCTTTATGTATTCTATCCAGTGCTGCAGGAGGACCTGAACGCCACCTCGCACTCGACTGAAGAGTTGATAGAGAAGAGACAGATCCTGAATTCTGTTCTCATCCAGCAGGTGAGTCAGACCTGAAAGTTTACAACAAGAAAGATCAGGAATCAAGCTGTGGTTTAAAAATGTGTTCTTGCTTAGGAAAGTTCCTAAGGGTCGACATGAGCGCAAGGTATTTCTATACAATCATACTAACTGGGATTAAAGTCCACTCATACATATGAGTTGTGTACCTTTTTGCAGAGTAGTCGTGAGATGTTCACCCAGCAACTGCTTCTCCACACTAGCAATGAGCGGTTTTCTGAACAGGGGAAAAAAACCAACTCATGTTACAAATGAATCTTTGTGTTTGTGAAACTGCACATTGAATACTACAGTGTAGGACTCACTGTGTGCTCTGATCTAAATACGTGATGACTCTGTCAGCCTCCTCCTCCAGGCGCTTGCTGACATGATGGAGATAGTCTGGGACCTACAAAAAGAGAGCGGAAAGGAGCCATATTTGAATACATCAATCCATATGATTTGTTTATAAAGAAAGTCAGACTAGTTTGAATAAACTTATGTTGAGTCAAAAATCCTGAATCATAACTCTCACGCAACCAATCATTTCATGTGTTTCAGTTTTTAATGTAATTTCAAAATGTAAATAGTGACATAATGTGACAGCTGAATCTTGATTGTGCATATATGTAAATAATGACATAATAACAAATAAATTAAATTAAATCACTGGACATAAATATACACTGTTTCCACAACCCATGTTAATAGTAGTAGACCAAATATGTAGATAGATATGTCACTATATGTACAGATGTCCATTTTCACTTTTCACTTTAACTCATTTCGTACTTCATAATTTAGATGACCAAATATGTATATATGCTGACAGTTATTTTACTCTTATTTTTACTCATCTCCTATTTCATAGTCTTTTATTATTATTATTATTATTATTATTATTATTTTAATTTTTTTCAATTTTAGTTAATCTGTGTGAATCTTGCTGCCTTTTTTCACGCCTTACCCTGTTGTTGCTTGTTACAACTGAATTCCCCACGGGGATTGATAAGGTCGCATCTTATCTGCATCTTATAGTGTGGCATACCTATATCACACACAGTATGCAGTATTAGAGAAAATGTAATATCAAGTATCTATTTTAACTCTTCCTTAGTTTCCGTCTGAATTTCAGCTAAAAATATTTTTGCAGGTGAGATGAAGGAAACCTTCCAGTCCTGTAACGTGCTTCGGATCTCCTGTAGCTTATGGATGTGTTAGTGTTCTTGTGTGATGAAGTCCTTTCAGGTTTCATTTCTGAGTAACTAAAAAATAAGGTCATGTTCTAGATGCAAACATATCATAATACTGGACATAAATTGTGTGACATTGTGTCCAGTCTTGTAAAGAGAAACCATGGAAACAAACAATATAAACGGGCCCAGAGTACGGTGGTCACATAAATCACCTCTCTCTCCTGCATCAGCCTCTGTCCCTCTGCAGCGTACAGGCGATTAGTTTCCTCCAAAAAGCGTTGCTCAAAGGAGTCTTGATAAATCTGTCAGGGATGGAGGGAACACAGGTTTAATTAAAGCCATTTGTCAACAAGAGACTGACAACTTATCACACCCCGGTTCAGGTGATAATCACAAATACCACAGCTGCTAAAGCATCACTTTTCTGTTAGTACAGGAAGTGTTTGGATCATTAATATAAAAAGTAATAGTCTGTTACCTGCAGGTCAGAGAGCATGCTCAGCAGGCTCCTCAGTAAAGTGCGGTCTATCGCTTCTCCGTTTCGCTCCATCTCTATGAGCAGCAGTATCCCGTCGATGGTTTTACACTGGACCTTCAGATCGCTGATGATGTAGAACCTGAACAGCTCCAGACCCATGTCCCTGCACACCACAGAAGTTGTTCAAACTTTTTTTTTTAAACATATGAATCTGCTAAATGCTAATGTACAACAGCAGACTTCAGGGATCACTCACCAGATAGATGGCAGCATTGAGTTTTGTAAAACATAGGTTCGGTCCAAAAACAAAAATATACTCCTAATCATGATCTGTGAAACAAAGACAGACATAAAAAGTTAGGAATAAGCTGTGATCACATTGTTATTCTTTTTCAAACAAGTTGTTGTTTGATGAAAACAGTTGTAAGATGGCTTCTGTGAGTTAACTTTCACATTTTGAGAAAATAACCATGATCTTAAATTGGGTTTGAGACTTTACAATACATTTAATATTTATGTTTTAAGTCCCCCAACTTCATGGAAGCTCAATATTCAAATCAGTATTAGACAATTTAAACAGGAACATTTGACAAACAAATCGCAAGGAAAGCAGACCTTACATAAACAGACTTTCAAGGGATATGAAAGCCACCACTTCACTTATAAAAGTTATGAAACATACCATTTGTCTGCAGTGATCTTGCCAGCATTTGTCAATCTTCTTTAGGAAAAGCACACTGTCCAAGGCATCCGTATGAACAACGTTAAGGAAGAAGATATGTTCTGCAATATGACTGCATGATCATCACTAAGCAATACAATACTACGATAGATCCACAGACAGAAATATGAAGATGAATAAAATAGTGAAGGATATTCTCTGAATTGCTCAATTTGTGACTTGATGTGGTCTTCACACACGGCCCTCAGCTGTTTGTAAAGCTTGGCAGATATCTTATGGGAGCACAGGTTCTCAACTGCCTGAGGGGACAGAAAAAAAAGTGTTAAAAAGGAAAGTTTAATTATAAATGTGTTTCCTCTGGGGGGTGAACAGGTCAGTAGTGATACCTGATAGAGCTCTTCTAGGTTGTACTTGATTGAAGTGCTGTTCTGTATGGCCTCCACCGCCTCCTTCAGCTTCTGCCAGGTCTCCTGCGTGTAGTTCTCAGGCAATTTGGGTTTTTCTGTGTGCAAAAGACCCCACAAAATAGTTCTTATAACAATAAAACAGTGGACCTCACTGAACCATAATGCCACTAAGCCAGTGCGATTATAAAAACTATTATAGCAAGATGGTCCTGACTATAAAATAAATAAACATGGTTATTGAATGTCGTTATTAGACATGCTATAGCCTCAGATTTGCACTGGTTTGTTTTTGGATGTATATATTTATTTACTTTTAATCCCTTTATTGTAAATCACTTTGTGCTGCACCCACTGTATGAAAGGTGCTGTATAATAAAGTAATATTATTATAACTATTAATAATGAGAATGCGTCATCTCATTAAATTCATCTAAAAAAAACGTAGGTTAAAGTTCCCAATCCTACTCTATAATCCTGTTACTTCAGGAGAGCAATAACAACTTCATTTTAGATATGTTATGTAAACATTAAGCTTGGCAGTTAGAAACTATATTTATTAGTTTTACTTTAGTCTTTATAGTCTTATTAGGATGTCCAATTATGATTGTTAGAACCTATTTGATGATAAATTAGTGCTTCTAATACATTATTTTTCTAACATATCTAAAATATGTATGCCTACATTTCTTTTACGGAGCCTAGAGTCATTCCCATATTGACACAATTAAGGAAATGTATATTTCCTGACAGATTTGACCATATAGGAGAGCACTGATTCAGCTAGGTTTCTATTATTGTTAAATGTACATTGAATTACAGCCTTCAGGTCCTTTTACAGACAATCTCACATCACAATAACAGATTAAATGTTCCACTGTGGACTTGTTAAAAGTTTATATTGCTGATGTTTTGGAGCTTATAGCACAGTATCTCACTGTTTTGTGTGTGCTACCTCTGAAGTTCTTGATGACTAGTTTCTTGGCCGCCCCGGGTTTACTGTTGGAGAAGGTCCCGGAGGAGCCTGCGGGCTTCGTCAGTCCGTTCGCATGGTGTCCCGTCCCGACACCGGGCAGGAACACGGCTTTGCTTTTGTTATTGGAGCAAGAAGCAGCAACGACGGCCGCAGCAGCAGCCTCCTCAGCCATTTTCACATCCAGTCCAATGATATCCACTGAATCCTCAAACCTCAACTTCTTCTGGATGTGCAGCGGGGAGCAGGAGGAAGAGGAAGAGGAGGAGGAATTCAGGGACTTGTCAGCAGTGTCTTCCCTCTCAGAGCCGTTTATTTTCCTCTTCTTCGGAGATGTGATGTTACCGCTGTCGGGTTTGACATCAGTAGCCACTGGTCTAGCCTCCTGGGTTGGCGGTGGTGGGGGATTAGGGGAAGATAAACCTGTTGGAAACATGAAAAAACGGGGATACTAATTCTTTAACAGATTGTCTTTTTCTGGTGATCCAAAACTTCCAGGCTCGCTGGGAGATGAGCTCAGTGTCCGATAGCTTGTGTGTGTCTCAACGAGGACGGAGGGTCCTTTTTACCAGTATAAAACTGATAATAAACAGTAAACTACTCAGCTTCACTTGGACCTAGCCTTGTCTCTTTCTTGTTGTTGCTGGCAGGAGAAGAAAGATGGTCGGCTATTGCTTCCTCTTTTCGCCACTCGTGTCTCACCGCGTTGCACAGTCGTTAAGTATGAGCGGTTGGTAACTGAAGCAGCCGTCAGATACTTATTCACAGAATAAATGTAACTACAGCAGAGAAATTGTCTCATGTGATACTAAAACACCCGTCGGAAAACAGGGAGGAAATTTCGCTCAAAAAAGCTAGTCGGTGACCTACCGGAAGTACTTTGTACAAAAAGTACTTTTTGCCCAAGCGTGTTTTTTTCGTGCAGAAAACAGTGCTGTTATCTGCTCTGGCCACACGATGGCGCCATGTCACTGATCACCACGGATTGATGTCACGTTTACCATCACGAATTAAGCAAATATGAATGAATACAAAAATATATTTAAAGGGAAATGTACTGTCTAATTTATTTATTGCGCTCACTTTACATTTGTTTACATTAATTTAGACCTCAAGTATTATCTTGCTATTATTTCACAACATTTTTGTTACCATTACTTAGAATTAAAAAAAGTTTAAAAAGCATATCAAAACCTAAATAGTTCAATGCACATACATTTGTTTGTCAGACACAAAGTTAATTCAAAGTACGTTGTACAAGCATTAAAACAAACAAAATGGAAAAGAAGACAATTCCCAAAATAGATAGAAGGTGGTTAAATCCTACATTGGAACTACAGTTGTTAATTTCAATAAAGGTTCTATAAAAAAATGGTTACTTTGGTGACAGAAGACCTGCCGTGTAACGTAAACAACTGTCGTAAAATGAAGCAAACCCTTTCAACTCTGGCCCTCCACTGCTAAACAGGCGTGGAAGTAGAGAAGCATTTCTTGATATATGAACTGTCTTCTATTATCTTATTGTGTTTAACGTACACATATTTGCGCAGTAATTCCGGACAAGCTTTGAGGAACGCGGTAACCGTTACAGCGACCAACGAGGATGTTTAAAAAGTACGTATGTGATTATTTCTGTGTTGTAACGTTAGCTAACCACAGCTAGGTGGCTAACGCTAACTGATTAGCAAGTTAGTTTTGTTGTATGCTCAAGTTCAATTAATGAGACAAACAGACATAATTTATAATATCGGTAAGGTCCTGTGCTATTGCAGTAGACCGGGTCTGGAAAACATGTCTGTTCAAATGTATCATGTGATCTAGATATTACTCATTCATATGTCTTAACTAAGCAATACGGCCCTGTATTTTAGTAATCACAATGATGAAATCCACCTTTCTTCTAATTAGGTAAAGCTATCTATTTTCTCAGATTGAGTTGTAATGAGAGTGAGAATTACACTATTATTCATTTATTAGTCTGGATGAGATTTAAGAAGAAAGCCCACTTGCTTATGTATGTATTTATGTATCTACCTTTTAGAAAAAATAAGTTAGAGCATTTCTCTTAAAACTACAATTGAATCCCCTTTCCAAATATCTGTAATCGGTGGGTGTCATTGCTTTTGGTTCTTGGTTTTTAAATCAAATATCATAATTAAACCAACACAATAGTTACTGCCAATATTGGCCACAATGTGGAATCAGTGAGCTCATGTTGTGTATGTTTTATCTCATGTTTAGGCCTACAGTATATTAGTTATTTCACTTGAAAAATAAGTACAGCTTTGTTGTCAAAAAGATTCCTCCATGTGATGGACATGTGAAGAGCAGTTGCCTTTGTTTTGTTTTTAATGGCTGTATTTGTATCTATACTAAAAGCACTTTCTGTTTACTGTTTCAGATTTGATGATAAGGAAAATGTGTCGAACTGTATCCAGCTGAAAACATCAGTGATCAAGGGCATCAAAAATCAGCTATTGGAACAGTTTCCAGACATCGAGACATGGCTCAATCACATAATGCCAAAAAAAGACCCTGTCAAAATCGTGAGATGGTATGATGATTCAGTTATTTCCTTCATCAGTTTCCTTAAATGCAGTGTGTTTTTAGTGGATTGCCTTTTACGTTTGTAATATTTCTATTGTTATGCCCACAGCCATGAACACATTGAAATCCTGACAGTGAATGGAGAACTGCTCTTCTTCAGACAGAGAGAAGGACCATTCTACCCGACCCTCAGACTGCTGCATAAATGTAAGATCCTAAAATGCCAACTAGTATATGGTTGTTTATAATATTAAATGCCATAAGTGGACTAAGACATCTTACTGAGAAGAGACAGGCATCAACAAAAAAAGGAGCTCCATGCACACAATTAACAAAAAAGAAAAAAGGTTAGATCTGCCCTTCAGAAGGAAGTGATTATAAGGACCTTTAATTTCTGTAATGCAGTGTGCCTTTGTATGTTTTGGTTATGACTTATTGATCACAAAGCCAAGTAAAAGTCTTCCTTCTCTTTTTTCCAAGATCCTTTCATTCTTCCCCACCAGCAAGTAGACAAAGGAGCCATTAAATTTGTCTTAAGTGGAGCCAACATCATGTGCCCTGGGCTGACGTCGCCAGGCGCGAAACTCTACCCAGCTGCAGCTGACACAGCAGTTGTATCCTTTTAAACATGAGGCTGCATGTGGAAGCGGCTTGATTTTCACACAAAAAATATATTTGTGAAGTGTTCTTGTGCTATCAGGGTGTCCGCGGGATCTTAAAGAGTATTACAAGTTGATAAATCAATTTAGCGGAAATTAAGGCTATTAAAAAGTATTCAACGGCATTTTCCAAGGTATTACATTTTGTAGCTTGTTTTCAATAAGTATATAAATTGTCCAAAGAGGTTGTATTCTACAGTCTGCCTGAATGTAATCATTGCGTCGGCGTAAACGCACCTTCGTGCGCTATCAAGCAGTGAGCGTGCAATGTCCTGTTCAGATGACGTCAAATCCAACAGGATGCCATAAATAAACTACACAAAATCACATTACACACCTACGCAATGATTACATTCAGGCAGACTGTAGAATACAACCTCTTTGGACAATTTATATACTTATTGAAAACAAGCTACAAAATGTAATACCTTGGAAAATGNCCTTATCACAACTGATCAAGATGGCCAAAATATTCTCTGCTCAGAGGGCCTTGCAGATGATTTTGGAAGAGAGAGAACCATTTGATGATGATGTAGAGGAAGAGGAAGAGGTTTCAGAATGTTAGGATCACATTTCTGACAGTGACTTTCAAGAAGAGGATGAGATTGAGCATCAGCTAGTTACAAAGAAAAGACGAGCCACAGGACGAGCCGGTCAGCGGGCAAAAGAACGAGTATCACTTTAATTCATTAATGTGATCTAACAAATATAAAAGGGCAAATATTAACCATATATGCAGTTTATATTGCTTGTAATTTGGATGAAGTAAACATCTGTTGAGTATTTTAACATAAAATAAAAAATGAATTGAAACCCAAAAAGGCAGCGGGTCCACCAGACCCACGAACACTGGCTGAATAACAAAAATATGAACACCGCACAAGGGTTAATTTCTGCTAAAGAGGACATCTTTGTAATATATTTCTTATACCCAATTACTTAAAATATGGAAGAAAATCTATTAAACTTACTTATTAAACGACAGTTTCAGATTTGCTTTTCAATAAGAAGGCATATGGTTTCCCTTCCCCAAAAATAAATTACATTGTGACCTATGAGATGCTTTTTTTAATCCCTGCAGCTCGACCCTGCTTCACTGGGTGTAACTCTGGATAATATTTTGACTATATGACCACACAGACAAACATAGAAGACAACAGAGCATAGACTCTAAAGTCCCCCCACCCGTGTGTGTGTGTGTGTGTGTGTGTGTGTGTGTGTGTGTGTGTGTGTGTGTGTGTGTGTGTGTGTGTGTGTGTGTGTGTGTGTGTGTGTGTGTGTGTGTGTGCGTGCGTGCGTGCGTGCGTGCGTGCGTGCGTGTGTGTGCGCGCGCGTGTGCGTACGCCGTAATTGGCCCACTGAGTTGTGTACGTGTGAGTGTGTGAGAAAAAGAAAGGCAGTACCAGGCACTCACTCACAATGAACTATTATTAAGCCCCTTAGAGCCTGCAGCCGCACAAAAAATGGAAATCTCTGATGAGGTCAGATAGAGAGATACACTGCAGTGCTAACAATAGATTTGTTTGTAGAGATACCTTTGACATTGTCTGAATATATCAATGTTACCGTAATGCCATCCATCATAGCCAGGAGGCAGGCTGCAGTTTGTCTAACGCTTTAAAGGGATATATTATTTGAAATTCAGCTCCCTCACTCTGGTCTTTAACCATGAGTTGCAGCAGCTGTTTAGAAAACAGGATATGCAGAAAAAATTCAAGGATGCTTAATATCTCTCAGAAACTTCCCTTTCAGTTACAGTTAATGGCTGAAAAACAACTGTTCAGCATTTTAACCTACTCAAAAAATAATAATACTTTTGACATTGAAAACAAAACACTTACGAGTGAAATCGGGAGCTGAATGAGCGGTGTGAATCTTCAGGGTCAAGAGAAGAGATAAGAAGCAGTAAATCCATGGCACTTTCATTGTGTATATCCTGCAGGAGAGACCTCTGGGTTTTGCTTGAGTTGTCGTGCTATTGAGTGTCCGGGAGACGGCGGTCAGTAGGTCAATGATGCCATTGTGTTTCCAAGAAACAGCCACCCCCTTCCAGCAATAAAAAAATATCTGCAGTGCAGTTAGTTGATATCTAAGCATCTAATCTAATTCATAATTTACATGAATCTGTAGTCTTTTGATTTAAAGCTCTGCTGCATGTTCAAACAAGAATAATATTGCCGATGAAAATCAAACATCCTTCACTTTATACAAGATTAAAATACTGCAAACAAAGCCTATGGTGTGACTTTTTTTGGTTGGTTATTTTGCTTTGTGGAACTAAGTTAGCTCATAGTTTAACCTTTTGGGAGATTTTGCCCTAATTTAATTATCGATTTTATTTTTGTATTTGCAGTATTACAGACTGTTCGATGAGAGCATTAATGCCCTTTTCATGTCTGTGTATTAAGTATTAAGTTCAGGAGCTACGGCAAGAATGCAATTAGCTTAGCTTAATTTAGCTTGGCTTAGTTTAGCAGCAGGTGGGAGCAGTTGACCTTCCTCTGTGCTCATACAATGGCAGCACATCTGGCAACCTCGCTGTAGCGACAAGACTCCAGTAAGTCACTGCGGTTTGCTGTTGTTTGCTAACATTTACTTAAGACATTTTAGATTTCTGTTATTATTCTATACGAGCCAACAACCTGTTAAGTTGCTGTCCAGCTGTCTCCCCCTGCGGCTAGTCTTTATGCTAAGCTATTATATTAACCGTCAAGCTCCATCTTTATACTTGACTCAACAACAAAATAATGGTATTCATATTTTTGTCCTAAACTCTTCTAAAAAATAATAACAATAACAATAAGTGTATTTTCTAAAATGTTAATAAATTAATACCTAATGAATGCTATTTCCAAAAGAGACCGTCTCCCCCGAAAACTAAACTCATTGTAACAAAAACCCATTGACTTATTTTTAAGTGATGTACATTATGTTAAGTTACCAGTACGTTATGAAGCTTTTGCTATAGAGATAACAGCAGACACTCATGTAGATCCACCTGCAGATGCTCACTGGCATGTCAATGTTTTGTTAGCGCGGTAAATCTTGACCTTACGTTTGTGTGTGTGTGTGTGTGTGTGTGTGTGTGTGTGTGTGTGTGTGTGTGTGTGTGTGTAATAGACAAATCAAGAGTCATTCTCTTGGACTGGGTTCTGTTTATGGAAATAAGACACTTTGTTTCCAGGAGTTCACTTCCAGTGTGTGTGTCCAGCGGCGATATCTGCATCTCTCGGGCCTTTCGGTCTGTGGAAGAGGAAGTTAAAGGTCATTGACAAGTTTTTTCCACAATTACTCAGGATATCTCTCCTGTTGAATGTCCTCACAGTTTACTTTAAAAGCTGTGATTAACTTTAGTTTGGTCTCTTCTTACCCAACTCTGTGTGTGACAGTTGTTGTCATACCAACCAAACACTGACGCATAATTCATGAGAACTGTGACATTATCAGCTACTGCAGCCACTTGTGATGGTGAATCAAGTTCATATCTGAATGGCCCTCTAGTCATTTATCACACAGGCTCCAACAAACACTCCCTCCATAGCAGAGTTATAATGGAGGGTGAGAAGGACACACTTTTTAATAATGTGCCTACGTTAGATTGACACTCCCACCTCATACTCCAGTAAATTCCTTTCACCTCCCATATGAAGTGTCAATAGAGTAACTAATTATTCCTTAAAACTTTCTACTTGGGAGACGGGTGGTACCAGCGTGTGGAGGAGAGATTATCTGCAGACATTTGGAAAATCCCAGGTCATAACCTCTCTGATTTTGCAGATATTTAATAAAGAAGAGGAGGATACTATCTTTTTTCAACAACCTTCTCTCCCTCTTTTACATTTCCTGTGATCATTGAGTGTTATTCATCACATTTCCAGGATTTCTTTGGAATATCAATGTTTTTAATGGCACTCAGCCACCTAACAAAAATCGCACAGAGCGTTGTATCTTTCTTTCTTAAATTCCTAGTGATGCGTTGCATAACTCTGCCCATGATGTGTTATTTCTTTGGGGAAGTCTCAACCACAGCTTGGGGATTTCACCAAAAACAACACTTTCCTCTTTACTGTAAATTATAGTATTACAAGAAACTGAGATACTGAACTAAGCCCTCACTTCCAAACTCATGGGCTATGAGTTAAAGATAATCTTTTTTATTTAATTACTAATCATACCACTTTGAATATTAAATATTAAATGAAACGGAAGTAATATTTTTAATACTTTCTTGACACTTGTGTGCATGCAGAACAAATCAAAGTCAAATGTGCCTGTTGCGTTACTGCAAATACCTCTGAAATGTCCCCTTTTTGTTTAAAAAGAATAGTGACAAATCCAACCTGACCTTTTCCCTGAGTAGAATAAAGTAAAAAACAATTAGCAAAATATATACCATGCGGTGAGCGATTACAAGTCCTGCATTATAAGTCCAAATATTTGCGTATATTCAGGAAATGTGCTTTAAGAATGACAAATTAAACTAATTTTAATGCTGAACTAATGATCTCAATGTCATATTATTATTTCATTCAGTAAATATAGTATTATAATTACCACAGTAAGCTGTTGGCAAGATTAGCTGTTCTTAATGACAAAACATTTTTTACAAAATGTATTTTAAAGGAACTTCTTACAATATTTTTTAGCTGTTTGGAATTGAATAAAAATGACAACATTTCTGAATAAAATGTATTGGAGTTAGTGTGTCAAATATATACAATATTGGCAAAAAGTAATTAGAGAACTCTAAGTCATACTTGATAACTTGCGTACATTTCCTTAAGGAGAAATCCTTAAGGATGGGTTAAAGTGAAATCTAGGTTGCTTTGAATTATATATACAGTATCAACCAAACCCTTTGTAAAACCCAGAAAACAGATAGGAATGAAACTGGAAATGTATACGGTAACTGAAGGGAAGATTTCTGTGTTATAAAATCAATCTTCTTATACTTATATAATGTTAGATATCACATATTACTAGTTGATGACTTACATTAAAACCATTATTTTTACTTTCTGAAATATTATCTTTAAATGTAAAATGCTAACGTTGAATTTGGGATCAGCCTTCCTCCTAATCTAATATTCCCTTCATTCAGGGTTGGAATGTGAGTGATCCATAATGAATCCTCTGAATGTGTGTGTTTTGACTCACACGCTGTTATCAGTTCCTGTGTATTGCAATAAGCAGAGGAAACTATTTTAGGCTCATAGATGTTGCTTTGGGTATATAAGAGGGAGTACCCCGCCCATCTCTCTGGATCCTCCCTCTCCCCTCACTAGTGAAGTATGTTCAGGGCGATAGCCTCCTCCTGAGAGAAAACAAACTGAGCCAGGAGGTGTTACACTTTCTCCACAGAGACCATTTAAACCAGAGCAGCGCCTATTCACTGCTATCAGACTTCTCTCCATACAGCGCTGTGGGTGCAAAAAGACTTTTTTTTGGAACAAGGAATACAACAACAACAAAAGTTGTATTAAATTCGTTTTGGGACAACATGGCACTTCGACAGAACTCTGAAATGGAGCCAAGCATCGAGTTGTTTATTAAGGTCAGTCATTTTTTATTTAACTAATAACTTAAAAGGAGAAGTTGGCTGGAACATGTGAGGGAACGTTAATTACACCTGAATTCACTGTCAAAAGAGCCTCTTGTGTAGATAAATTCAACAACATTAACCAGTTTTTATATTGCTTGTTATTACCTGTTTAATGTAACTGCCTCATATCCTCCCTTTTAGAGCAAAATATATATTTATGTATTTGATTTAACCTTCGATTCAACCGGGAGGTCCCATGAGATTAAAAATATGTTTTCATAGAAGAAAGAAAACACAAATTTCTCGAACTCATATTGCAGAAATAAATTCAGTTTTGACAGTTTTACTAAAACAACTTTGACATCTTAAGGAATCGTATCTTTCATTTTGGATTTAAAAATATTTCTCAATTTAGTATTTCCTTGCAGGGAAGCAGAAAACACAAATGCCCTGTTTTCAAATTTCACTTCAGGAATTAAGGCAAACAAACGATTTTCTGATCACTTATCAGTATTGTATAAGAGGCCAGAGACCTGCACCATGTTGTACGATCAATCAGAGGACAACTCTCATTTTTTTTTGGGTGCCGTTTAAAGATACTGTGTGCTGCAGAAGCTACAAGTGTTTCTTTCCCTGTTGAGTGTCACAGCGCTTATATTTTATCTGTGAACTCTGACCACAGACAGACAGCCGACCTTATCATCGCACAGCCAGACGGAGCTGAGAGCGAACAGGAGGACTGGTACACCCGCTTTACTTACACATATGTTCAGTTATAAACCTCTATATCAAGAAAAATGATCAAAAACAAAAAAATATCTTCCTTGATGTTAATAGCCAGACAATAACAACACGTGGAACTTTTCATTCTACTGGTACACAAACCTGTTTTTGTTAAAGGCATCTGTGCAGAGACAGATATAAAACAAGGTCAAGTGAGACTCAAAACAATTGAAGAAAGTACAATATGCTTTAGTAGACGGTACATTATGTCTCTTATGGGTAAGGGTTGAAAAATTCAACAGTTAACATTTAGGCTTTCTGCTAAGAGTGACATCAGTCTTAGGTTTTCACGCGCAAGGAATTTGCATTGGTGCAAATACAGGAAACAAAAGCCAAGAAAAAACGCTTTATCATATTTGTTTAGTCTGTACCAAAAAGTAGGAGGATTATAAACACACACAAGAAATAGTAGAGCACATAAACCTTATTTTTACTCTTCAGGCTAGCTGTTTCTTTTTCCTTGTAGTCTTAATGCTAAGCTTTGCTAGGCCAACAAGCTACTGACTGTACTCATGTTTCCCAAACAGGCTGAGAAAGTGGTATCCAACTTCAGGAAAGAAAGCATATCATTTTTCAAAATCTCAAACTTTTCCATTGACATCAAGAGGGAGCCGAGCTAATAGTTGTTTTCCGCCACAACACAATGCCTGCTTTTCCCTCAATGGAGGAAACCGCCTGGACACGCCTTTCTTTCACTTTTAGATGTGTTTATTAGCGGATCAGAGGAGAAAATATATTGTGATTTGCTATAACACTTCACTGGCTATAACAGGACATTTATGGCTCATGTAGTCGTATACTTAACATTTACTTGTTTGTGTTTTTCAGGCTGGGCATGATGGGGAGAACGTGGGGAACTGCCCCTTCTGTCAGAGGCTCTTCATGGAGCTGTGGCTGAAAGGAGTGAAGTTTACAGTGACCACTGTTGACATGAGGAAGTAAGCACCCCCTTCGTCAGAAACACTTCCTGAGCATCTGGTCTTGGGGACTTTTACACAGGACTCTTTCAAGAAGCAAATGAGAGAGAGAACTTGAGAGTAATACAAATAATTTCTAACTTATCAATAGGTGTGTTTCTCCCTCTGCCTCACAGAGGTCAGAGGGAGGAGCCGTAAAGCTCCATGTACAAAGAGCTCTGTGTCGCTGTCAAACAAACACCTTTTTTAATTGAGGCTTTATTGTGTGAATTTCTCAGCGTCATTACCGGTGAGTAAATAAGATCAGGAAACTTTGAAAGGAAGCTGATAATTGAATGATTCATAACACACACATACACACACACATACACAGCCGACCACTCCCAGCACAGTGTGTTTTTTATAACTAAACACACAGCCAATGTTAAACACATTCATCTACTGAACCACATTTGGTTCTGACAGCCTCGATAACAACACGCTCTCAGTTTTGACTTGCTTGATAACAGTAAGATTAAATACATTTACTGAATACATCTATAAGAAAGACATCTCCCTGCCCTACTTCCTCTTCATTTAAATCTGTAATATAAATGGCAAACTTAAGGGGGTAAAACGGGCCTTATCTAAAACACATCGTCCATATCTCTTATTTTATTCCTGATATCTTCAACTTGCAAATTATACCTTTTGCTACAGCATGTATTCATGACAGGACCCACGTATTTTACTTTCCTTTTGTCTGTATCTCAAAACAAAAGAGAAACAAAATACAAGCAACCACAAAAGCAGAGCAGATACTGTACCACTTGTAATGCATTTGTTCTACTCTGTTGCAGAAACTTTCAATATTCCGTTTTTCTGTATTTTTCTGAAAAATGTATTCCTCTTTCTGCCGCTCTCTTTCATCCTACTTTTCAAATGTAACCAATATTGCATAATTCTTTCAAAATTACATTTGAGATAAATAATTCCCTTTCGACTTCTTACTATATATGATGCTTATTCCACATTTCTGCGTCCTCTCTGCAGGAAGCCCGCTGAGCTCAAAGACTTGGCCCCCGGCACCAACCCTCCTTTCCTCCTCTACAACGGCACCCTCAAAACAGACTTCATCAAAATCGAGGAGTTTCTTGAACTAACAGTGGCACCTCCCAGGTATTGTTGCCGCTTAGTCACTAAACAAATATTAATCAGGTGTGATTGTGACGATGGCGTATTCTCATCAAACACGTTCACTCCTTTTCTTGCCTCCCCCGCAGGTATCCTCATCTCAGCCCACTAAACAGAGAGTCTTTTGATGTGGGCGCTGATATTTTTGCAAAGTTCTCTGCTTTCATCAAGAACAGTCCTAATAACACCTGTAAGTCGGACATTCATTAATTCAAATTTAAATAATATTTGTACATATCCTCAGATAAGCCTAGCAGAATCCATAACCTTTTTTAAAACCCATTATTAGAGACTTTTTTTTATTGTGATTTTGTTATTTATTGATTTTATTTGTATTTATTTTAGGAAAAGAGATCAAATATATAGTTTAAATATGTTATCACAGGACTAATGGGGTTTTAATTCTATCTACAAAACATGTGATAAGCCTCTAAAATATGGTAATATTCCATAATAGACTTAAACAGCCAACAGTGTATTAAATAGTCATTATTAGCATCAACCAATTACTTAACTACTTGGTCCTTATGTTGTTACACATGCATATTATTATATTATTGGAATTGTATTTGTGATACTTTGATTTGTGGGCAGTCTAGTTGCTTGAGATAAAGCTGTTATATTTGTTTAGTTAATTTAACCTCTTGAAATCTATTGCATTTTATAAACCTATAGATTTTGTATGGTCACTTATAACGTAAAAAGTCAATAGAAAAGATCAATAAAAGTCAGATAGAAGTCAAAAGTACAATATTTTCCCTCTGAAATGTAATGGAGTCAATAAATAACGTGCCATAAAATGGAAGCACTCATGCACTGTACTTGAGTACCGGTAATTGTACTTGCAGTTACATTACACCACATACCATTACAGAAAACATAATCTCTGTGTTTCTGACCCTCCAGTCTACGAGAAAAACCTGCTGCGGGAGTTCAAGCGTCTGGACAACTACCTGAACTCCCCGCTGCCCGAGGAGATCGACCACAACTCCAGAGAGTCCGTCACCGTCTCCAAGAGGAAGTTTCTGGACGGGGATCGCCTCACCTTAGCCGACTGCAACCTGCTGCCCAAACTGCACGTCATCAGGGTGAGACTTCGCATCTAATGGGTTTCCATTTTAGGGTCATCTCTAGTAACTATAGTTTAGTCTAAAGGCAGTGGTGCAAAGTATATAAGTACATGTGTGCTTTCTCCACTTCAGAGGTCTCATGTACAGACATTTTCAATGAGTAATCTTTGAAGTTATTCAAGTTATTTAATTTTACAAATAAAATAGGCCTTCTTAAGAGTCGAGTTAAATGTTTGGCGTTAAACGTTGAAGCAAATTGTCTACATCTGTGCCTCTTCATTGGATGGGGTTGTGTCTTGAGAATTGTAGTTCTGAATCCTATATTGACTCAAAGAAGTCGCTGCTAGGTGGAATCATTATTTGACTACACTAGACAAAACTCGCTCTATGAAAACGTGTACTCACTGCTACAATTCTGAGGAACTGACTTGATACTTGACAGAGGTTGTATATTGTACTTTTTACTATACAATTAATTTATCTATGCATGTTCATTTGTATTATAAGATTTTACATTAAGAAAAAAAGGTGTTAAGGTTGTATAAAAATATGCATTATTAGAGATCAAATCAATATTTTACCACCGGGCTTGTGACTCCTTACAAAACAATGTGTGTGGTTGTGGCCCCCTTGTCACCATTTATGATGTTAATTAGTTTCACAAAAGATACATTTCCCATCCAAACTCTCTGCAAACCAAAGAGGTTAAACGATCGAACATTTCACAGGAAAAGCTAAACCAATAATACCAATGTGTGTATCAGAGCTGTTTTATTTTCTTCCTTCCTCTCTGACCAATCATTTCACAACCATTCAGATGTATTCATATTTTTCCATTAATATGTCATTATGTCCCTGAATCATGTTAAATCAATGCCAAGTACTTTTGCTGCATTTATTTTATTAAAGGTAATCCACTGCGATAAAGAGAAATATTATCTATATTATAAATCCACTACATTATTATGAAAGTTATAGTTACTTAATGACCATAAAAATGGTGCATTGTACTATATTAAAGTATACTAAACTATTTAACATGGTCATTTTACATGAGTACTTTCTGATATTTATGAATATAGTATACTTTATAATTAAGATTTTCCTTTCTTTGTATTTCAGGTTGCTTCCAAGAAGTACTGCGACTTTGACATCCCCGCAGAGTTCACAGGCGTGTGGAGATACCTTCGAAACGCCAGCGAGAGAGAAGAGTTCAAACAGACGTGTCCAGCCGACATTGAAATCGAGAAGGCTTACTTCAGCGTGGCCAACAAGAGGAAATAAATCCTTGGATTCTCTGTAATTAAGTGTTCACTCAGTATAACTGTGTTGTGATCTGTAGAGGGCGCTACAACCTACAAATTAATATGTGGCCACAAAACAGACACTATTCCTCCTTAAACCTGTATTTTTGTTCCAGTAAGACTCTAGGACACGCTGAAGTAAAACGTTTTATTGGTTGTATGTATCATCCATAGTCCATCATCCATAGTCACTCAGACAGATCTTTAAGCCATATTGAAAAGGCCAAATGTGCAATTATTGTTATTGTTTATAGTGTAAATAGATATTTTTCAACACTTTTTTGATCAATCACCCTCTTTAAAACATACATGATTGTGTTAGTGTGAGCAGCAGCTGCAGAAATCTCCACATACAGTTATTTTAATGCAAACCATGAAATACAGTTCTGTATCTGATATGATCACTGTCACACTAATAATAAATATCAAAAGGATTTGTCATAATCTTGCTTTTTTGTGTGCTGACTACTAATAATATAATGCTCTTTTCTTTAGGTACAATAGATAAAAGAAACATCTTTACCTTGAAATATCGCAACCAAAACAGGTTTCAATAATGGCATTTCTGATATTCAACTTTATTTTCAGCCACAAAAAAGACAATTTTACAACTTCAAAAATATAACTTTTGATCGTTCGGTGTAGATGGTGAATTAACTGGTTGGTAGGAAACAAAAAATGACGATGGAGAGGAAAGGCGTGGCCGACCAGGCCGTGAAGAAATCACAGCAAACGTCCTGCAGCGTCCGGGCTTTAGTTGGTGACACAGTATTTCCAGAAACATGCTGTCAGGGGATCAGAGAGGGTCGGACACAGAGCAGAAGTCACATGTGAGATTAACCTAACTCTAAATTGCCAACACTGTGAAAATGTTCATTTTTCATCATCACAAAACCACATTATCCACCCAACAAAAAAATCCCTTAATACATGACAAAAACGAGCAAAACAGTTAAATAAAGATAAGATTTTTTTTTTTTAAGTAAATAGACTAAAATATAATTAATAAACTACTTTAAGTCATTACCACTGTTCATCGTCCAGTTATTAGATTACATTTTAGTTTAAATATTAACCAAATACTTTTGTCATCATCATTTGTTTAAATTGATATTATATTCTACTTTACTATATACTATATACTTATATACTATAAGTTGTTTCCTTTTCTGAATCTAAGGGTCTAAGGGAATAGATGTTTAAGAAAAAGTATAAATCAAATCTTGTCTATGCTGTTTGCTTTTTGGGTTTCATTGTATGTAAACATTGATTTTAGACAATCCCAATACAAATAAAAGTTATAATGGTTATACATGCTATAAGCCTTTGTCAAAGACTGCAAATAAAGGGCAGGCGTGTTGAGTGATTGATGGATGGATGGAAGTCACTCACTTCTTTTGTTTGTTTTTGGCAAGTTCTGCTCTGACCTGAGAAAACCCTGAGAGCGAAGCTTGTCGGCCGCCGCCAGCTTCAAGACGGCTTCTCTGAGGTCCTCCACCTAAAAACAACACAGAAAACATGAAGAAAGCACACGCAGATAACATGGTGAACTCTGATCTAAAGCCAGAGCTGTAACTAAGTGATCACATTTACCTCCTTATTTTAACCTGTTCACAGTTATTCATATATTTATTTTAAGGATTACTCTTAAAGAAATGTGTGGCTTAGTTCCTGCATAAATTAGTTCAATCTCAGATTCTGAAATACTTTATAGATTTATAAAAATAATCAGAATTTATTTTCAGCCCCACAAAACAGCCTTCAGGTTGAATTCATCTTGTTGCCTCAGTGACTACTTTTTCTTCTACGCAATTTCACTTTTAACTTCTTTGAATTGCTATAAAGAAATACAATGCTTTTAAATACTTTCTTAAAGTAGAAGAAGTAGATTATCAGCCTTACCATGTTTGCAAACTTGTCTTGTTGTATTGAATCTTTAGCACCTTCAAAACATAAAAATAGAAGTGCAGTCATTATCTTATATTATAACCATTTTGTGACCATTTATCGGCAAGATATTTGTATTATTTGTACCTTTATTCCAAGACTCCCTTCCTCCATTGTGCTGCATCAGTAGAGGATACAGATTATTCACCTCTCTCTGCTCCCCCTCAGCCATGTTGGGTCCATCATCCACCTCTGACACTAATTTCTGAATGAAATCTGTGGAAATTTAAAAAGAGAATGTGCTTTTACTTCAGCCTGTCATTATGAGATTAATATCCCTGCAGTGAGTTGAACAGAATAACTTGTCAAATGTATTTTTGCATCATTTTTCAAAACCATATCTTAAAGAGCATGTAAGAATACAAATATTTGAGTAAAGATAATAACCTCAAAGGAAAATTAGGAATAATATGAATGAAGATTAGATCAATTGTGTTGTGTATCATCATTCAGATACATTTATCACATAAATGCATTAAAGCAGACATGCAAAGTGTCCAATTTAAAATAGTCAAATTGCCCTTAAGAGTGCAGCATTTTAAATTAAATGCAACAATATCAGAAGAGTCTTACCTGCCTGTGGCTCCAGGTCGGTGTCGGGGTAGAGAGGTAGCGCATGTGTCCGTCTTGCAGAACAAATCACAGCCAAGATATAAAACACAGCGACAGAAATCATGGTGCCTCTATCTCTAGATGGTCAGATCTGGATTATAACTCTGCTCGGTAGAGAACTTCACTTATATATCCTCAGTGGCCATCCATCACAACCTGATCGATACATTATCATCACACCCAGTGTCCTTCTTAATGGTTTTGACACGATGGATCAGGCGTCACAGACACAATTTAGGGGCCCCTGTGAATTGAGCCGGGGACTATCTGTACTTGTACAGAGAGGCCTAACAAATGTTTACTCTGCAGCAGTAATCAGCGGCTGTCCAGAGCTCTGATGCTTTATGTCGGACATGTTTCTGTGTGATGGGCTGCTCAAACGTGTCATCGCTCATGTCTCAGGTACACAGCTGCTGGAAAGATGTCACTGTTGGTTTCTATGTCACTTTGGGTTGAATGACTGACATTTCTGTTAATTATGACTGTCTGATGAATCAAACATGTCACAGTGTGGTGAATACTTTGCAAATGTTGAATGTTTAATGGTTTCCCGTCACCTCAATATTTAATTTCTCTAAAGATTTCCATTTTTATTGTTACTGTTCGAAATAAGTATATTTAAGTTTTCTGAAGGCTTCTTACCCTGCTGCTTTCGGTGTATAAGTCACATTTCGCACATTGGCCCGACTACATCAAAATAATGGCAAAAAGTAAAATGTGTGTGAAAAATAAGATTAAAATGTTTATTTGTCAACTGCTCCATTGTCCCTGCTTTAATCTGTCTTTTTCCTTTTACTGTTCTGACTTTTTTACCCATTATTTTTGTTATACTTTATATTTTCTTTCAGAAAGGATTTTGTTTTTATTTTTATTTTGTTCGCTGTTATCATCTTCTGTCTTTAATGTAAACTGTTATTGTCTATTTGATTAAATGTGTTAAATGTCTTGTTTTCTCTTCTCTACAATGCTCTTTACAAAGATGGCTTTTTTGTTCTCTATATAATAAAAAAACTGTGCCTACAAAGACTTACAAGAAAAAAATTGGGATTTGATAGAAATGTAAGGATAGAAAGAAAATCATCAAATTAAAATGTTGGTTTGATGATGGCGCTATATTAACGTTAAAAGTCATTAAATATATAAATGGATATCTCCAAGAGATTCATTGGCAATCAGTCTGATAACTGTTGAGATATTTAATGTTTTAGAGCCATACCACCTTAAAAAAATGATCTAAAAAAAAACATCTATGGAGATTACAAGTGTCAGACAAGGCCAAGGGTCAGAGGTCAGCCCTGATGGCCTCAGGAAGAATCTTTTCACATTGCAGATCTCTCGTTTTCAGATGCAAAGCCCAACAACTCCCCTCTGCCTTATGAAGAACAAATATGAGTTTAAAACGCTGCACCTTTAATGAAAGGTATTTGAGAGAACAGGCGGTGTCACGTGTCCATTGGAAAAAATTACAGTTTGAGTTTGATCAATAATCACCTTTATGTGAAAAACCTTAATTGTAATGAATGTCCCAACATTTGTTATAAAGTCTCGACACCTAACATTACATCTGTCAATAAGTTCTTAAGTTGCTGCTCATCATTTTTAGCCATGGATGTGTAATAACCATAACCTAATTATTTGTTATTACATTTTATTTGTATTATTAATGTGTGCTTCTCTTCTCGAAATTGTATTCTTTATTATTGGATGTATTTTTATATCTGCTATGCCACTTTTCGCTGTAACAACCTTACATTTCCTATGGGAGTCTGGGACTAATAAAGGATTTCTGATTCTGATTAATGTATTACTTGTTTTCGTTAAGGCTTGTTTCTAAAAATAAAAAAGATTAAAACAAGTCAAGAGTTTTTGGCTTTTCAAGGAGGCTTTTTGTCAAACTGAAAGGCACCTAATGCTCTTCAGATGAGTGTGCGTGTTATCAGGTGATTTATAAGGTTGTCTCCACATCGATGGAAACAACAACATTTGATACATCTGTCTGCAGTGCAGTCAATGAGAAAAGGTAAAAGTACAGCAAAGTTTGGTTTTAAGGTCAAGCCGTGACTTTAAATTACTAGATATATTACTCATCAGGAAAAGGAAATAATTGAGTCCCTGTCAAAACCTCATACAGGATTTATTTTTGATTTGTTCAGCTAATGAATTTAAAGTCACATTTTGTGCATTCAAACTATGGTAAAAAAATGTAAATTATGTAGAGTAACAATCTGTTCTGCAGGAATGGCTGTGAATAACATCTGAAAACATTATATCAAGATGCAACAGTGAGTGGCGCATGTACATTGTATAAAACAAAATTACATTAGCAAAACACTTTTACCAAAGAAAAAAGTATTTAACATTAACAAAAACAAATTAACAAACTGCGAAACACTTTTACAAAGCTAGAGACACATTTACATTTTATAAAACAAAATTACATTTTATAAAACATTTACATTAGCGAAACACTTTTACGAGAACTGAGACAAATGCACAAGTCCCGAAACACTTTAACATTTGCGGAAAAACTTTAACCAACTACAGAATCAAACCAGAAAGGCATTGTCCATCATACCAGAAGTGACGTGCAAGTGATTGACACAAACTTAAGTTTGTTTTGGCGAATAGACCGCCGGTCTATGGATGGTACGAGTGTGTTTATGGTCGTTAAACATGTTTTGTCCGTTCTGTGGAAACCACCTGGGCCAAGTGACATGGTTTGGTCACCACAATATACTTTTTCGTGCGAAAGTTATCGGTTCACCAAGTAGGAAGTGGAGTTGTGTCTTTTACGCACCGCCTTCACTGTGTTTGCCTTCATTAGAAAAGCAAAAGACCGACTGCAGGCTGCTAAGTTTTAACCACACACACCTCCACACACACACATCGAACTGCCCGATTATTACGCCTTATTATTAGTTTTATGAAGGAGATGTCTGGTCACCAAGGCGCATGATGTGTGTGTGTGTGTGTGTGTGTGTGTGTGTGTGTGTGTGTGTGTGTGTGTGTGTGTGTGTGTGTGTGTGTGTGTGTGTGTGTGTGTGCTCAGCTCTGATTGTATGTGTTCGGTGTGTTTGTTTATGTCCGACACCGGCATTTGTTTTCACAGACTTGTACATTTGACTCAGTTCGTAAAAGTATTTTATAAAATGTAATTTTGTTTTTATAGAATGTAAATGTGTCTCTAGCTTTGTAAAAGTGTTTCGCATTTGGTTAATTTGTTTTTGTTAATGTTAAATAGTTTTTTCTTTGATAAAAGTGTTTTGCTAATGTAATTTTGTTTTTTTTTGGGGGGGGGGGGTGGTTTATGATGCCGTTTAAAAAATAAAAGGCCGTCAGTGAACCGGCCTTTCTTTCACAAAGCGGGACACCTGGTCACACTATGTTCAACACTGAATTAAAGGAAAAATGTTGATCTTATACATATATTCGGTAAAAAATATACAAAATAAATCAAATGTAATGTGATATAAAAATGTTCAAAGATAATAACAATAGGTCAAATTAAGCTCCATTGTAATAATTGTAGATACAACCTGGCACTATATTAGATCATAATACGTTATAGGCATAATATAATAGTACTGTAGTAGAATATATTCATTATTATTTTATAATTTATATCATGTTTAATTATAATTGTATTGGTAGTAGTATTAGCAGTAGTAGTAACATGCATCAGTAGAAATAACAACTTGTTATATTTAAAATAGGAATGTTTTGTTGATTTTGCAAACAAATTAAAATCTTCAAAATTAAAACTGGACTTTTGCGCAAAAAAATACAAAAATGCACGTAACATTAAGTGATATTACACGACAGAGTTGTATTTCTTTCCCCTATTAAATATGAAAGGTTGATCTTTTCAGCAGCTTTAGCCTAAATATATCATAATCAACCCAGCAATCAGTTAACAATGATCAACATAAAACAAATAAAAGAACATTAATTTTGAAGCATATCATAAAAACATAAACAAAAGAATGTGACCTCAGCAGAGTCACGTGACTTCAGAGCCGGAAGTTGCCGTCAGTTTGGAACATGCACCTAGCTCTTAATCAACTCTCCTGACGACGAACAGGAGCAGTGGCAGCTGAAAGGAGGACGGAAGAGGGACACTTTCTCACAAGGTCGTATTACTCCTGCTAGGTACAGTATATATTATTTTCTTGTTTTATGTATGTTGCTAACAAGACGTTTAGTGTAAACGCTACGGAGACGGGAAGCTAACAGTTAGCTATCCGCTGGTAAGACTTTAAAAACTCTCGGATTCAATGTTATGAAGTGAACTAATGTTAACGCTAGCTGTTCATACTTAATAGATCAAATGTCGACATTAATAAAACGTTATAACATGTCCGTAATGTCTAATCCAAACGATGTCTAATCCATCTGAGACCTGATCGGCTGCTCAGCTTGTCTCACAAGACAAACAAGCTTAACGAGATATACTTATACTCAACTATATTTCCTTTGTTGTATAGAAATAGTTTAGTTTATCTGTCGGATTGGACAGTGCACATTAATAAATAGGACTCCTAAACCTACTGTCACAGCAGTAAAGTTGTCACGCACGGCATTACACATGAGCTACACAGTTTCTCACATAATTATATGTCAATTTAGTAAGTGCAGCTTCCTCATTTGTTCAAGATACCGAGTTGTGGATAACAATGCAACTTCACAATGTGCTCACAGCTGCTCAACTGGTTATAAGTGATGGCCTCTGTGGAGCATTGTGTCTCTGCTTTCACTCTTCAAGGTTTAGTGTAATTCTGCCCTGAAGTGTTTTAGTCTTTCCAGTGATAAACGAACATACATGTTACACAGCTGTTGAATATGTATAAATACACACAGCTAGAGAAATTCACCCAGATTAAATGAAGTTATAAAAGACTTTACATAGGTTTAGTTTATCAAGCATGTCATTTTATAATTAAGAAACCCTTACAGCAAAAGCTCTATGAAAGGCTTTATAAGTCAAATCTTACAATCATTTCTGTAACAAACGTCTAGCTGGTGTAAAGACAGTAATAATGTTTTTTTTCACTTTTCTATGTATGCAAGCTCGCACATTTTGTACAATTCAGAGTCTGTGAATGATTTACGCCTAATATGAGACCATTAGAGCAACCTTAATGTGAGAAAATTAAAGATTAATTCAGATTAATCAAACTATATTTTAAGATCCTAGTTTATTCTGAGAAGCATTCCCTTTCAGCTGATGTTTGGCTATTTCTCTCCCTTCCAGTGTCTGCTGTCAACATGTTGTCTGAAGGAGGCTCTTTCATGAAGGGGATGGCCATGGGCGGCATCTTCTGCTTGGGACTCTCACTATTTGGTAGTTTCAGCCCCGCCACAGAGCACGGGCCGGGCGAACAACATCATCATCATCACGTCAAGGCCCCGAGTAAAGACGAGCTGACTCGCCTCTTGGACGGTCACGTGCTGGATTTGGTGAATCAAGTCCGGGTGTCTTGCATCATCATGGTCCAGCCAAAGATCCTGGTTCACTGGGCGGCTGCGCTGGACACCTGGACTAAACACTGTGACAAGGCTGTGTTCTACACCTCCGAGTCCTCCAAGGCTTTGGAGGCGGTAGACTTAAATGAAAAAGATGACTGGGCGAGGCTACGTAAAGCTTTGAACCATGCCTATGAGAACGCCGGAGACCTGCGCTGGTTCTTTGTGGCAAAAGCGACCACGTTTGCCATCATCGAGAACCTCAAACACCTGGTGCTCACAAAAGACCCCGAGGAGCCCTTCTACCTGGGCAACGCTATGAAGTCCGGGGAGCTGGAGTATGTGGCGTATGAAAGTGGCATCGTTCTGAGTTATGAAGCACTGAAAAGGCTAGTGAATGTGTTGCAGGATGAAGAAAAATGTCCAGAAAGAGGACACGCCCTGTGGGCGATGAGTGAGGACAAGCAGCTGGCAGTGTGTCTCAAATACACTGGTGTGTTTGCAGAGAATGGAGAAGACTCTCACGGAAAGGGCCTCTTTAACAGCAAGAGTGTGGACAGCTTAATAACGGACAGCATGAGGGAAAACCCCACTAATGTGGTGGAGGGCTGCTGCTCCGACCTGGCAGTCACGTTTAACGATATGTCGCCCAATCAAATGCAGGTTATGATGTTCGGAGTTTACAGACTTCGTCCTTACGGCCACGACTTCCATGACTTGTTAGTATTTCAACCTCCTGAAGGTTCAGACAACGACTAGAGACTCTTTCCTTTTAATATGTACGTGGCATTTGAAATGTTTTTTGCTTCTATGATGGCAAACTTAACTGTTGAGATGTTTTTCTAATTATGTTTGTAAAATGGATCCTGGGTGGGAATAACTCTTTTATGTATATTTGTACCTTTTGCAGTTGGCACAATCAGCACCTGAAATGCGTTTGTGGTGTTGTTGAACTGAGGCGATGAGTGTGCGGTTCTTTTAAATGAAGATAGAGCAGGGACATTTAGCAAACTTGTACCATGAGACTAGATTCTCTGGAAGTTGCAATGATGTACCTCAGTGTTGAAATCTGGGGAAAGTATATTCACTAAGGCTGCACGATGTTGAAGTATACATACAGGTAGATTCTGTAGCCGAAAAGATTTCTACTGAACTGATCTTCCTTTTTTGGCGATTTTTCTCGTGTTCTCTGCCCATTTTCGGGACCCTGCTTTGTTTTTGATTGAATAATTGATGAAAATGATTGTGATTGGTTGTTTGCTGTGCATGAAGAACCTGAATATCTCTCACTATGAACAAATTATTGTATGAAAGAATTTGAAAGTTGGAGTAATTTATGTTCTATTAGACAGATCTTCCTTTGAGAATAGTCATGTTAAATTAAGTGATCTTTCCTTTGTTTCAAGCAGCAAAGAAGTTTGAGCAAGACTTGGTTGAGTTCATTGGTCTTACATGATCACATCCTGTGTTGCAATGGCTGAAACAATATATCATGCAGCCCTAATATTCAGTATATTTCTATTGTCCTGTGTTACTGAACAACTTTACTTTTTCAGTGGAGCTGTCATTGTTCCACTTTTCATTTAAAAAAAAGATGTGATTATCAAACTAAGTACTTTTAAGAAATGTGACTTTTGGATGATAATAAATCAAATGAATTACTGATTACATGTTGAGCTGTTGCTGCAAACCTGGTTTGTATATACTGTGAAGGAATTTTGTTAAAAAGGGAAATAAATGTACTGTTATCTCTGTTAACATTTCTGTTTTGCCTTGACCAATATGTTCTTGTAATCTTGAAACTAAATGTACATATTTTTCTGCAACTAGGCAAGAAGAGAATAAAATATTGAAGTTAACTGAAAAACTGAGCGTTGCCTTAATGGTGGTAGATTTGTTTGAGCTATTGTATGAGAATTATTTATCTTAGACTTTAGAATATCACCTAAAAATCGAAATTGACTGTAAAGCATTACAGAGCAAATAGAAGCAGCATAACCAGTCTAACATCTGTACTCACTCTGCCACTCCTTCATATGCAACTATCCTCAGATCCTGGTTAGTGAGTGAAGGCCACGTCATTACAACTACAAACTACGTGAATAGCAAGTAAACAGTCTCTAAAAGGGGCTGGAAACTCTGAGCTTGACATTGAAAAGTGCTTGAGACAGCTTGACATTGTAATGGTTATCCTCCTGTAGATTGCTGTCACAAAACAGTTTAGTTGTGTATAGCACAGTCACATCAACTTAATATCATATCCAGGAAGTTTAACCTGAAGTCGAAAGTAAAACGATGTTCTCATGTTTACCAATTGATGACTGGGCGAGGCTACGTTCACATCTAAAACTGGATACAATGCGTAACAATAACTGAGATTGAGGTTTAAAGCAAGATCTTTCATTTATTTGTGCATAATGGCAAATAATTCAAAGCCTTCAGCAGGTTACACAGCTAAGTCCTTAGGTGTAAACAGGTGACGTGGAGCCCATGCGAGCACCGCACTTTCTGTGGGGGAGGGGTGTGGGGGCAGGCGTTGCAGGTGGTGATGTCATCATTTATACGTCTTCATGTGCCACAATCCATCATTCAGATAATGAACGTTCTCAATACCAATTCCCTTGTTAACTTTCTCTCTGTTTGAAAAAAAAAAAAGGTTATTATTCATCAAGAGAGCAGAAGCAGAAAGGATGTTTTAATGCTTTTTTTAAACGTGAAAGAAAGGCTTACATGCTGTCTGCTGACATCTTCATAATGCCAACACAAAGTGCAAATTGTTTTCCCTCCGCCATTATGGCCTGCATCCAGTTGTTAAAGAAACATTTGTACAATGATTTTTGTTGTAGATTTGGAAGTAATAATTAACTCTATAGCCAAGGTATATGCAGGAATCCTGAAGTTAAATGTAATTCCTTTTAAGACCCTTTTTTAAGACCCTTTCCATACATTTTAAGACCTCATCGCCACTTCGAGTTTTAAGCGGTTACATTGGCGACACACTTTACCTCACAGTAGCGAGCGTGCGATGTCCTGTTCAGATGACGTCAAATNGGAATGGCAGGGCCAGAAACACAAAAGTCTCCCACATACACACACACACACACACACACACACACACACACACACACACACACACACACACACACGAGGAGGAGCGAGTGTAGGTACACAGGGCCTACAATTTCCACACTTTTGTTAGCCCCAGGTCCAGTGGACCCGAACATCCTGTATGTAATATAAATGTGTAGGGGGGGTGTAGTAGGTGGTCATTGAAAATGTGTTCTGATATATGTTCTTCACAGAAAATGAGCCAAGGCCATTGAGTGTGAGTTTGAAAAAATAATTGATGATATCATTTTTCTTTAGATAAATAATGAAAACTGGTCCCACAGACCCGAACACCATACAAGGGTTGAGTCAATGTCCTTCTTTGATCAATATTGGAAACAAATATAAAATATTTTGAGAAAATCAAAAATGTCTCACAATGAGAAAAAGCAGGTCCCACTTTATTTACAAAGGACTGAGTCTTGAAAATAACATCTAACATTTGGAGCTAAAACTCTTGTAAATACAAAAAAATGATGTGACCACTTATTTTGATCAGTAATCTCTTTTACTGCCATACGTGCCAAGATGTTCTCAGTGCTATATCAGTAGAACGCTCAGGATGTGCTTTTCACGTTAGACCAGGACAGATAAAAAACACGTGTTCAAGATAATAGCCTCAGTGTCAGGACAAAAGTAATGTAGATTTTCAGGAGTTGTATGCTAACCAACTGCTTTTATTGTAGTCTACCTTCACAACATCTTGAAGAACCACACGGCTCATGCTTGTGAAGGAGACACGCTCATCATCAAGTGTCCCTCCAGGACATCTGTGGCCGTCCTCTCGGCTTTCTATGGACGACGTGTACCTAATCTGCATTTGTGTCCCTCTGCAAACACAAACACAACTGCAGAGGAGGATAACGAATGCACTTCCCCAGTCGCTACCGAGGTATCCCGAATGTGAAATCAGACTATGTTAAAACAAAATGCTCTGGTGATTTAGAGTACTGTAATCAACAAGTTTCCCTGTCCTTGCAGAAAGTGCTGTCAGAGTGTCAGGATCGGCGGTCCTGTCACATCCCTGTCTTCAGTCCAGTGTTTGGGCAGGACCCCTGTCCTCTCACCAGCAAGTACCTTCTAGTCTCCTACAAGTGCAGACCAGGTATGTTGCCATGGTCCTATATTTGTAATGTGGAGAATCATTGACTAAAACAGTAGTGTCAGTGTGCAAACAATTCATTCAGTTTAGTTGCTAAAAAAAATATATGAAGCAATAGCAGAATTATTTGTTTGGCCTGTTCAAGATTATCATGCAAACAATCTAGGCTTTATCGTATTACAGAGATAGTTTGAATGTTGTGAAGTGGGGTTGAATAGGCTACTTATCCATAGTCAGTGTACTATTTACTGTAGATCGCGGGCAGCATTCCCCTGTTTGTAAAAACTGACATAATTTACTAAGTATATACTGCTGTGGACAGGGGCAGCAGAAAAACGTATTACGACACTCAAAAGCAAAGCATACCTAAAAAAAAAAAGGGAACAAAGGAAATTCTGCATTTGGACATGGAAATGTAGGATTTGATTTGTGATTTAAGAGGTACTGGATTATCTACACACTATATTATCATATTTTGATAGTTAACATAATATTATTATTTCGGTTTTATAAAATTGAATTATGATCTTTATCGGTATATTGCGACAGGGAGCCTAGTCTTCACACAAAATATGTCACTCATGAGCTAAAACATGCCAAGTCTACTTACGAAATTTGCATGGAAATACTCCTTTCTTTAATGGTGTTTATATGTTATCTGTTCTTCAGAGCACCACCGCAGCAGGCTGGTGTGTGAGAATGAGCGTCTGAGGCTGACTTGTAAAAACGACACCGTCCTCGCCATCTACTCAGCCTCGTTCGGACACCTGCTGCACGGCAGTCCTCACTGTCCTCAGGAACCTGGATCACACAATGACATGGGTCTGAAACCTGCTCCTTCTCTGCTAGTGAAAATATAGTGGAACAAATATCAGTTCTAGGCATAAGTGGGGAGTAATTAGTGGGTCCTATTATTTTAGTTTGGTTTAGTTTAGTTATATCAAGGATGATGTGTACATAAATACAATAGTCTTAAACATTAAAAGAGATGATTCGTAGAGATGGCAAATTTAGAAATCATTTGTAAAACAAACTACTACTGTTACAAATGTATATTGTTGGAAATTTGCCATCTCTACGAATCATCTCTTTTAATGTTTAAGACTATTGTANAAACAATAAGTGTGGCTTGATATTGAGTAAGAAAAAGGTTGATAAACGCTGTGAGAATGGGTCTGCAGAGAGAATTTCGCCGCGATCCCAACTGTCTGTTATCAGCCTGCAGCCAGGGAGGAGAAATCAGCAGAGCTGCATGCACTGAGTGTGTGTGTGGATTGGTCAATTAGGACCAATCAGCGGGGGCTTAACGTAACGGCTCCGCGGATTGACCCATTTAGTTCCGGGTACGTGCTTTCGTAAGCACCTACCCGGAAGAATCAAATGGATGATGACGTTTCACCAACGAGGCGTTTTGGGGAGGTATTTTCTGTGTTAGAGTTTTACTCGCTACAGGGTGTACTTTGAGGGTTTTGACTCTGCAGACCGTTTACATGCAGAAAAACCTTCATAACACACAAGGGGACGGGTAAAAACCGGAAAAGCATGACATGGGAGCTTTAATCTTTGTAATATTTGTCTATCATGTTTATTCATTTTTTAAGATTCTTAATATTGAAGAACTTATATTTATAGACATTTACTGTTATTTTTCATGTTCAAATAAAAAAAGAAACATATTCTTTTATCACCATCAAAGGACCACAAATGGCTGCATTTTTATGGAGCTTTTATCAAATTTGCTTTTGCAACAAGCCAAGCCCTACACATTGTCACCGATTCTTCTCTTAAAAGGTTTTCCTCCCCTCCTCTACTCACCCTTTTGTACTTGAATTTGGAGGGCAAGCACCTCTCTATAGCTTCGACCCACAGCTGCTCTTTGGATGAGTCCATGTAGAAGAAAGCTTCAGTGCTCAGGTCCAACTCTTGAAAACTGCAGTCATAAACCAAGTCACCATAATGGGTGTTAGTGAAGCAAAAGTATTAAACGATATGCATGACTTCATGTTCAGAAAAGGTACTGTAAGTTATATTCTCACTGACCCCAGAGCATAGAGATCTGGAGGCTCTGTGTCGCTGCAGAGCCACGGCTCGAGGCTGCTGTCCGGAGCCTGGCCGTTCACGTTCCACGTTCCTGTGAAAATCCTTTAAAAAAAACAAAAGCAGTATTAATGCACAGTGTGGGGTTAAAGTGTCCAGGAGCAGCATTGTCTTTATCACCAGAATGTTCATACTTTTAACATTTTATTTGAGGCTTTTAATTTAACTTAATGTAATCTTATTTTGTTGTTATAAAGTGCTTTTGATAAGAACAAAGTTTCTCTGTCTATGGATTTGGAGGAAGATGGGGTTGATAATTGTTTGTTTGCGAAGCATTTTGTGTCACCTTTTGTGTATGAAAAAAGCTCAATCAATACAGTTTGATTGATCGATCGATCATGAAGCTGCTGCTCTCACCTGAAGTTCTGGATGTCCACGAACTCGTTCTCCTTCTTGCCCAGGCGGTGCTTGATGAGGTATTCTCTCTGTCCCGCCTGGCTGGAGAACATGGCCTGTCTCATGCTGTTGGTGGTGGGGCTTTCACACCAAGACATGGGCCTGTCGCCGCGGTCAAACCCTGACCTGAAACTACTGCAATGGAAAAAGTCATTATGATTTAGCACCGGAAATAAAGACATACTTCACTTTGGGATAATGAGCCTCCTGGAGTCAAGTCACATATATAAAATCCGAACAGTTTTTAACAGAAACTATATTTAGCCAGCTCCAGTGTTTGCAGTAAACCTGACACGGTGTAATGAAAGGTCAACTTACTCCGGTCGGGAGTTTTCTCTGGTGTGTAGGGAGACAGCTCTGTCTTTAGGGATTGGTGGAGGAGGCAGAGGATTGGATGGAGCCTGGGAGGCTTTGCGAGGAGGTAGAGGGGGAACCGGAGGAGGATCTCTAACAGCAACTATGCGGTTCTGGTGGTTCTTCTTCTCCTCCACTTTGAGAGCGTGGTTGAAGTTGTCCTCGAAGCCAAAGTCTGACGCGAGTGATTGAACTGGATCTTCAGAAACAGGAAATGACAAAGGAAGATACAATTTTAGAGCAACCTATAACACCTATAACGGCAGTGGATCAGTCAGTAGGGGCTTGGACTGGGAGCTGTAGGGTCACCGGTTCAAGTCCCCGACCAGACCTAAAATATGGAGTGTGGACTGTTACTTGGAGAGGTCCCAGTCCACCTCCTAGGCCCTGCCGTTCTGCCCTTGAGCAAGACACCGGACACCCCCCTTCCCCCCTCACTCCCATTGCTCCCTGGGCGCTGTACAATACCTGCCCACTGCTCCTAGTACTAGACTCCTGGTGCTAGGACGGGTTAAAATCAGAGAACAAATGTCAGTGTGTGTGCCGTGTGTATCGTGTGCAGCATGTGTGACCATTAAAGAGGGTTTCATCTCTCCCAATTCTAATTCTTCTAACACACTTCAGGGAAGGGAAAACCCCAAAGAGGGCCTCTTTATGGTAGCTTCCAAATACGATTTTTGTTAAGTGATGGATTTTTCTAAAAGTTACCACAGTACATGTGTACATTACCTGTCTTATTAGTTGACCTGCTATTGTTGAGGTTGGGAGGCAGTGCAGTGGTACATTTGGGGGGGTTGACCCCAGAGCCCACTGAGTTCACCGTCTTGTTTGCTCTCTGCGGTGGGATGGGGACTGGGCCCCTCAGGACTGTTGGTGCAAGGGGCTCCATGGTTTTGGGTTTCTTGAGTATGGATTCAACTGGGAAAAAACAGCTTTGTCAGTATGAAGCAAAAGTACGATCAACACAAACGTACTCATCCAGAAGTGACATCTTTCTAGTGATCATTTTAAGGAGTGTTAAAAATATACAATGAAATGTGTTACAGCTTGCTCATGAAGGATGGATGTTTTTTTGAACCTCTGACTCAACGTGCACATCCTGTTTCAGCTGACCTCACTGAATGTAAATATGACCACAGATATAAAAAAATAAGCCAACACCCATAAGAGCAATGTTGTCAAGTAGAGTACACCAGCGGCTCCAACTGGCTTGTTGCCAAAAAAGAGTAAAGAGGCCAATGTTCCACTGTAATATCACTGATTACTAGGAAACAGTTATCAACTAAAGAAAGAATGAGAGCTATCAAAGTAGTAAGAGAGGAACAGGATGAAGGAACAGGATGAACAGGTTCTGAGTACAGAAATAATTAACAGCTCACTGACCCGTGTCCATACCGGAACAAAAGGCATTATTTCTCGAGGGTACAGCTTAGTGTGGTAGCAACTTAAACTAGCATCTTATTAAAAACACTTAACATTCACATCAGAAATGCAATTAGGCAAAACCCATGTTAAAACTATTCTTTAAGCATTTACAATAAGACAATCACAGGTACCTCTGTATCGAGTATTATAAACCTTAACAACGTCATGATATTTTAAGATTTTAGAAATAGTTGCCACAGTTTGCAGTTCAGGAGTACGAGTAACACGGCTACAATATGAATGTAAGAAGGAAAGCACATTGACGTAAGCCTGGGGCTTCTTTAAAGGGGGATCTGATTTCAAAGAGACTCTCCACAACCGTGTGGACGGCAAGTACACACAGGAAATCAGTGAGCGCTGTAACCCACCCTCAGTGAATGAATGTTAGATGAGTGGTTTAATAATTAATCACCCAACAGCCTTAGACTACAGACAGTGAAGTCTTACCTTGTTGCCGAGCACTCTTCACCTGGATGAGGAAGGTCTGAGTCCGATCATCGTTCTGCAGCTCTAACAGCAGCTCTGGAGCTTTCTCGCCTTTGATTCGTATCCTAATGCAAGCTGGAGAGGAGTACAGAGAACACACACACTCACACACATGTTGGACACCTTTAGGTTTTGCATACACATTCAAATGCCTACTGTCTAGAAAACAAAGCATAGTGATTTAAAGTGAACCAACACGGCATTCTTTCAAATAGCCCTGGTTACCCATGACAAGCGTCTGCTACTAAATACAGAGCATTTGGCTGAAGACATGCTCTAAAAATGCGGGTGTGTGTTGTAGCAAATGCCATGTTTAGCTCTCTTTTGTTTCCACAATTAAGGCCATATTATCTGCATAATCTCTGTTTGAAAACACAGCAGAAAGAGTCAACAGTTAAATGTGAAGATAGGTAAGTCATACTTACATGTTTCTAAGTTAATAAGAAGAGCCTCGGCAGCCTCTGAAAAGAAAGCGGCACGATCATTTAAACGGTGCAGTTCAAAGGTTGGTTGTGGGAGTAAACCAGAGTGGTTATAAATTATTTCAAACTCAAGTTGTAATTGTCGTTTTCCAAGTCGACTGGAAAAGCTCTTTGGACTTTCACTTTAACACTACAGTAGTTATCAGCAAAACATAAAAATTGTTGTAGTAGTAGTAGTAGTAGTAGTAGTAGTAGTAGTAGTAGTAGGTAAGGTGAGGATAATCTCTATAAACATGAAGGAAAGTTTGTAGCAGCTGACAACATTTGATTATACTTTACAGACCTTCAAATATTGTGAACTTGATATTAGGGGGGAAGAAGTCACATACCTTGCAAAATGTCAAAGTGACCATTGATGGGTATAGACAGCTCAGCGACTGGACGAGACACAACAGCATCAGGGTTGGCGAAAACACGAAATCTACGTGAGAACAGCATAGACTTAACATCAAGTCTGAGACAATGTCTTTAATAATCTTAAATTAAATTAAAACATCTACATCACAAAGCATATACAGACTGTCTGCAGCTATTTCTTTTATTATTCTTATATTTCATAATAGCCAGTTTCTTGCAATTAGAATTGTGTTTCATGCACTGAACATTTATGATATGAGTAAATGTAGTAAGGATTAGATTGTAATCATCCATTGATTAAAATGTGAATTCTATACTTACACAAATCTGAAACGCACATGCACACATGCAAAAGCCTCCTTTAGTCTAGCAAGCAGTCAAGGTGATTTAGTTGAATATGCAAACATTAACTATCAAGCGTTTTGCTTCAGTCAAGTCTTGTTAATAAAAGTCCAGTGTAGCAACCTAGCACATATTCTGAGAAGCTACACTTTGGGTAGTTAAATAATTCATATGAACATCTTTAAATCTGGGGTGTGGGTGTTATTGTGGGCGAGGTCATATTTCACTCTCTATCAATGGCTGACTAAGAGCCAGGGTCAGAGCTGCTCGCTGGACACTGCCCACGCTTCCCCTTAGCTTCACAATAACTCTGATTACTGTTGAAGACGGGAAAATGATTCATCGCTTCTGCTGTGTCAGAGTGCAGATCTCCAGAGTCTGATGTCGAAAGCGTCATGACAATCAACAACTGACCAATGAGGTCGTTAACTAAATAATAAGAAAAATAACACTGTATGACACTGTTAGCAGCATTAAATACTTGTTTTATAAATGTAATATAGCTTCAAAAAGTCCTGCATCAGCGTTAAAGTCTATTAAAATATGAATTGTGGCAAACATAAGTCTTGAAATTATATCATTAATTAACTCTAACCTTAATGAGATATTGCATTAACAATACATATATGTGGCATAAAAATAAACACAAATTCTTCAGACACTCCAACTTGTAGGGTTGTTGCATTTGGTAGAAGAATAAAATAGAATAGAATTGGGAGGGATAAAACCCTCTTTAATGGTCCCACATGCAGAGCACACAGCACACAGTGAAATGTGGCCTCTGCATTTAACCCATCCTAGTACTAGGAGCAGTGATGTGCAGTGATGTGCTTATTCTGGGTTTTTTTGCTGAAAAATGTCACTTTGACAGGCTTCTGGGCCGGCTATATTTTATATAATATCCGTAAAGCACCAACTGAAACCCTGACAGCTTGGAGTCTCCATGACTCGAGTTTGGTGTGTGTGGTTTTAACACGGTTAGCTGAGGACGGAGCACATGTGAGTCTCATTACACTCCAGGAGGACTAAAACTGAGGAATTCTGGATAACGGTTGAGCTGACTGCTGGTAGGGGTAATTGCTTTCTCCTTCATGCTAGTTGCCGCCACGCATTAAAGTGTGCTGCAAACACAAACACTGATAGTTTATCACACCCGCAACATCCTCTCTTCAAATCAAAAGCTGAAGCTGCCATGACAAATTCAAATCCTGTAAGTAAACAGCAGCAAGGATTGTCCGTAAGCTTAGTCTATGAAGAGTGATGCATGCAGCAACACATTTCTTATCACTGGAGATACTGAACCTTGTTTCCACTATAACATAGCCCATTTGTTATCGGTCCTCAGCTTCTGTCTGACCATGTACAACACAAGATAAACCGACCCTTTTCACCTTAAAAAGCTACATATTCCTGATGTTTTTTCTGAAAGTACACCTGACCGGAGGGATATAGCCACGCAAACCGTCTCTCACAATATAATTATTTTGTAATGCCTATCTATCTAATCTATTCATTTGATTAGACAAGACAACCAACACTTATACACAATGCCCATAAGACAAACAGCGAGTATTTACATTCAAACAACGAAAATAAGTTGTCAAAAAAAAGTGTGATTTGACAAGAATAAAGCAAAACCTATAAGGGAAGCCGATGCTGCAGAGAAACATCTAAAATATCAAGCTGTTCAGGAATGCTTTAAATCCTTAAATATCTTACTCAATGTATCTACTGCCTGACAAAAATACTAAGATTGTCAGCCATCAGGTTCTCTGGTACTTACATAAATTCTCCACTGCGCTCAATTAGAGACAGAAGTCTGGGCTCCTTCTGACCAGCCCTCAGCTCCTGAGCTTTCACAGTGTGAGCAACACAATCAAGGAATCATCATTACTGAGGGGGGAAAAGGCGCCTGGACATCACAAGCACTGAGATTTTATTTTTAACTAACCGCAGGCAGACAGAGAGAGCAAAGGTGTCATTTCAGGATTATTAGTTAGTTTGCGTGTGGTTAGATTGAGGATAATCAGAGTTAATGAAGCCATGCTGGTTGAACATTAAAAGGCACATTTATTTGATACATGTCAATTCATAAGGCACAGAACAAAAGAGCGGCAAAGGTGTTTAGCTGATGAACCTTTAAAAAAGACAAATAACGTTATTCTGCTTAAAAACATGAGGATTTAGTTGATTTAACTAAATGAGACTGGTCATATTGGTGTGGTTAGTAGTGACCTGATTAAAAAATAAACTGTATCTATAAAATAACCATGTTAATACACTCATATGAGCAAACTAGCTACTACAATGCAGCAGAGGAGGAAGAAGTACTCAAGTCTTGTACGTAAAAGTAGAAATGCAAAATGTAGGAATACTCTGTTACAAGTAAAAGTCCTGTATCCAAATGTTACTACTTTTCATAGCTGGCCATGGTATAACTACTTTCAACTAATTGTGAATGTAATCCAGGAGTGTCTAAAATCGTTTATGAATAATCTATATCTGAAAAGTAACTAAAAGGTACTACATAAATTAATTGGAGTACAATTACATTATTTACCTCCTGAATGTTTGTGGGGTAGAAGTCTCAATTAGTACGACATTTAAGTGAAGTACCTTAACAATTGTATTTAGGTACATTACTTGAGTACATGTACTTAGTTACTTGTTGACACCACTGCATATATGTGGTTGGAAGTGAACTGATACAAAAATAAACTGCATTTATAAAATAACCATGTGAATACACTCACACGAGTAACCTAGCTCGTACACTACAGAACGTGTCTGGTTATCAAATACAAGTTAGCTGCATTGCTAACTGACGTTAGAGCTAATGTTAGCCAACAAGCTAACGGTAAAGCAAATTGACAACATGCACTGAAAACAAGGCTGTAAAATAACTCAAAAAGGATATTGCCAAACAATCCTCGCTGCATATTCCCAGAGAGGACTCCATCCTTACCGATATATGACAAATGGCTATTTATCATGGGTTAGTGTTATTTGAGTCCAGACACGGAGAGAGAAAGTTAAATTCCGAACCGGTGCGGCGGCGGCCTTCCGGGATGACAGCTGTTCGGTAGTCGGGTGCTAATGCTAACCGATGTTAGCCAGCGGTGGTTGTTGTCGCTGGACGTGTGTAGATGTTCAACAGAGTCAAGACATCAGAGTATCCCAGTTAGTGTGCGCCATTCTTACAAAAACAGCTGAGTATCAGTTTTCCTTTCTGTGTCAGAGAACAGGCTGGCAGCACGACATGTCTTGTAAATTGAGGCTGATGGAAGCTAGCTAGTTACCGAGAGTTTGGGAGGTTCACTCCCCTTCTTCTCATGCCCTCTCCCTGCTCAGTTATTCGGCTTCATCATCTGGATTTCTGGCGGCGGGTGGCAACAAGTATGAGCTAAATAACGCCACCTTCTGTCCTGGAGTGTGGGTAGGAAACTAAATGCAGCTATCAGCCGTGAAGAAAATCATGTGCAATTTCGTAAATTCATAAGAATATCAAATGTACGCTTAATCTGTGTGTCTTCTTTTGGGAGTGTGGGAGTATGCCAGTGTTAAATCAATTGAGGCAGCCTAATTTGGCTTCTGGCAACTTCAGTAAAAAAAAAAATAGCATTTGTTGCTCTCCTACATTCATTTGACAGCTATACTTGAGGTGTTAGATACAATATGTATGATCAATTTTTTTAAATGTGATGCAGTATCAGGCTATTGAGCTAAATGCAGTACATATACATTCTTTTCTTTTCTTTTTTTTGCCACACCTTACCAGCTACAACATAAAAAAAAACTCCTAATAAAAAAATAAGGATTCCTAATAAATTATCACTTTTAAAAAGTGTAATTTTTCATGATGAATATTTTGTACTTTTCACACCCAAAACATTTTGCTGAAAATATTAAACAATATTTTGAATTCAGGGCTTTAACATTTTTTATTAGTAGGCATTGTAGTATTTTTAAAGAATGGTTTGTAACTTTTACTCAAATAAAGCATCTACATTTGTGCAAGGACTTTCTAGGAAACATCACTTAGAAAATATACCTAATTTCTCACCCTACTAAAACAACTATTATTATTTACAATGTTGATTGTACACTATACTGGTTTGACATTGTATGTGACATCTTAAAACCAAAACAAATATGCAGAAAACTTCCCGAGGCCTAATCATTTGTCCCATTTGTTACATTTCATAAATAAATACCTTCATGAACAAATCTTCTACTGTTAATCTTCATAACCAATTCATGTAACACGTTGTATTTAACTCTTTATTGTTAATAGTCACTTTGACAAAAATGACAAAACATGGATAAAAAAGTTTCATTATTTTGAAAGTCAATTTCAGTCCAAAACTTTAATATAATCAGAAGGATTATTTAGCAATAGTTTTAACTGTACATGTGACTTCTCTCAGTTGTTGTAGGTTTTAATCTTATGAATGGCATAAGGGCTGGAGTCTCGATGTGGCCAAATGTCTCCGTTGGGCAGATCCCTCGTCTGTTCCACCTCACGTTCAACCATCTCGACCGTCAAATTTGAAGGACTGAGGATTTCTGTCTTGCGGTAGGATTGTGTCAGGCAACGGAAGGACGCCGTGTCTGAGATGTCATCGTCAAAGAGATCCTGCATGAGTTCCTTTCGTTTCCTGCGAGAAGCTTCCAGCTCCTCCTTCAGGTCAGAAACCAGATCTTTAACATCCCTCACCAGTGTGGAGCGTACACCAAACAGGCAGAGCAGGAAAACCAGACCAGCACAGATGCCAACCACAAAGTACAGAGCCACTCGCTCTGGGAAATCTGAGGGAGAATGAGACGTGTGATGATTGCGAATCACACTAAAATCAAAATGTGGCATGAGACACTGAAAATACACAGATATCCATCCTGCTAAACAACCTGGCCATAAGTATTTACATTGTTTTGTACACTTTTAACCAGTAAGCTTGTGTGCAAATAGAGATATTCAACATTTAAGATTTCAGAGTTGGCTCTGGATAATAAGAGAATAAAAAAAAGCTTATCATGCTTTAAACTGTATAACCTTTCTATGATGATGTAAAAAAAGACTTTAATAGCTTTCATGCATGTGCCGCTTCATTTTAATGTACTATAATCAACTGAAAGGGAGCATAAGGCTGACTAATGTAAGGATCAACACAAAAATCTACGGCATCATTTAGAAAATAGTAAGCAGTCATCTGAATATTTGTGCACATTCTGTATTACTACATAGACAAATTTAGGAGAGCTCCACAATGCAGAGAAGAAGAAATATATAGGTTTATACACTTCTAATTATTTCCTTTGCTTTGTGTCAATTGTGTAGGACTAAAACATGCAATCCAAACTTACAGGCCTTTTTAAAGTATGATCTACATGTACATACATGCAACCCTATAGCCTGAGGTCTACAGGCGTCACTGCACATACCCAACATTTTTTCAATGATCTCCAGAGAGTTGGTTAAGAGCACGTTATGAGGCCTGTAGGTGGGGCCAGTGTACCATCCGCCTGCAGGTGAGAGGGGTCTGGGCTCAGACACCAGTCAAAGTCTGCTGCATGTTGCAAAAACCTGTGCATTTGGAGTTTTTCTCTCACCATGTGTGTAGTCTGAGATCATGAAAGGATCAGTTGACCCTCGACTCACATCTTCCAGAAGATACCGGGGCACTAAATAGAACATTTGACATTTTTGAAGGTGAAGCGTACATTTAATAATTTAAACTTTATTTACATTTGAGTTGAGCATCAACATGTATTTACAATAACAGTGAATTACAAAATAATATTAAAGGAAAACTAAAAAACAACTCATAGCTATACTTAGAGAGAAAATGGGAAACTATTATTAAAAAAAAAAGAATCAATTGGAGAATTTAATTTGATAGACAGATTAGGATAATTAAGATGTTATATAATAGACAGTTGTGTTAAAAGCATTAAAATAGTGCAATAAGAGAAGTCAATTTGATAGACGCATTTCATATTAAAATGCACAATAAAATACAGTTGTATAGAACCATTACGTGTAGGAGTTTGAACGTTTTTGAGGTAACATTTCTGAAATGTCCCTAAGATATAAATAAATGTATTTTAAGGAGGTGCTGTATGCAGTAACATCTAGTTTGTAACGTACCACAAGTGAAGGACACCCGCAGGTGTTTCCTGGTGCCGGGGAAACACGGGTCCCCAAAGGTTTGGGTGTCAGCCACCAGTGAGCAGCTCGCTCTGCTGTGACACCGGCGTGACACCTTCCTCAGAGCCGTGGAGGACAGACACTCTGAAATAAATAAAGGTTAGTATAATAAATAATGGTTTTATTCTTAGAAATCTGATTATTTTTAACATTATTAACTGGTATAAAATCTAAGCTCGGTTGTATGCTAACAAATGAACCTTCTTTGTTTCATGTTAAGTAAAAGAAAAAGAAGAGTTTTAAGCACATTGTGCTCTCAGAATTATTTGGACAACCTGTTTTTATTACTTTGAATATACATTTGTAACAGTAGTAGTTTGTTTTACAAATGATTTCTAA